>NC_045153.1:29275856-29496448 GCF_900700415.2 Clupea harengus
TCTCTCTCCCTCCCTCACAGCTCTAAGGCATAGCGCATGGTCTCTCTCCCGCTCTTTTGCTCCATCTTGCTTACACCCGTTTCCAGGAGCACACACACATACAGGCAGGCAGACGTGTGCTCGCGCTCTCCACCCTCCCCTCACGCCTTCAGCACTTTGTGGGGATGAGAGAGGAAGAGAAAACAGGGAGGGAAAGAGGGAGAGAGGGAGGGAGGGGGCTTTCAGGGAGAAGAGAGGAGGGGAGTTTTCTCTCTCTCTCTTTCTCTACTCTGCTTTGAGGTGAGGAGTGAGACTACTTACTGTGGCAGTTTCTTGTGCTCTCTCTCTCTCTCTCTCCCTTACTTACTTACTTGCACATGCACAAAATCTCAAAAACAGTATAGATTTCTAAGAAAACTGTTCCACAATATTGGAGATGAAAGGAGATTCTTCTCATCAATTTTCTAACACCATTAAAGTTAAAGCATTTCTTTTTATATCATTATTCTTTAAATGTTACTTGCAAGTTGCAAAACTAGGGTGGATATGCCATCATTAGCCCCTCACTCCAAGTGTTGAAGCAGATTTATTTCATGCTATAGCGTCTATATAGTGTCTTAAAGCTATATGTTTCTGTCACGCTTGACTTGGAAATAAGACTCAGACACCTGCCACACTGCCGGCCAGCCAGGTTATTAAGCCTGCAGCACAGGAAGAAGAATGGCCAGGTTAACACCATAGCTGCCCTACTGAATGTACAGCCTCTCAATCGACAGCAATTTACACGGTGCATATGGCAATTTGGTTCTGAACAAATGAACTACAGGGAGACCAACGCCACTAGAATAGCCTGAGTGACCCGTTAAGATGTTCCCTTCACATGCCAGCTGTATCTGGATGTCTTACTTGCATAGAGACAAATGCAGGGTGTAGAGTAGACACACACACTCCTCCGCAGTGGGAACAGAACGTAAGGTGCCTGGACAAGGCAGAACACCCAGAGGTAGTTTTGCTCCCATTCTGATAAAATCTCAGGTAGGTCCCGACGAAATACAGGTAATGTGCTCACAAAGCTATTGTTTCCACAAAATTCAATCACTGTTTAGACGATAAGCATACATTCAAATATCCGATGTTAAACTTCAGCTTGTATCTTTCTATAGTTATACAATGAAGTGAATCAAGAGGTTTCCTCTACGCATATTTCAACAACACCTTTGTGACCAAACAAAGGAAGAGGACTCTTCTGCGCGCTGTGAACAACGCATCTTGTTAACCAAGTTTATCTGCCTCCTCGGTTTCATCTTCTCCAACCCTCATCCAGGAATTGTAATGCCATTTCAAAACAAGCTAATGGCACCACCTTGTGGATATGCTCTATAATGACAGCTCGATGTGGCGCTCCCATAATATATTTGAAACCCAAGGTCTCAGCAACACGTTTCCCCCCCACAAATGGCAGTGCTTTTATTTGAGCTTTGCAACAGTAAAATCAGCAGTCAGCATTATGGTCCAAGTTGTAAATTTGTCAGCTCCATCACTGACCTGGTCAAAATGTCTGGCCGTTAAGGAACCACTGGGTATATTAGTCATGTAGGGTGGACATACGTCTGGCTTTTGGCTGGACAGTCCCATTCTTCAGCACCATGTCCTCCTTCGGAATGTCTGGCCGGACGTGTATTTATCCAGTTTTTAACATGCTCTACTTGTCTCACTGTGTATGTGCTTTTGGGAACTATTTAAATTGGGTGTAAATGTACTGGCATCACTGGTAAGTAATCAGGCGATTTGCATGTAAATCAAATGTTGCTATATTTTTCGCCATTTAGGTAACGTTTTCGTAACTAACGATTGCCTGGCTTTTGGGGGTCATTGTAATGGCTACCCTGTCTGTAGGTATTTAGTGTAACAAGGGCAGACACGTCTGGACTCTTTGAACCCTCACTAGTAATAACATACATTTTGCCATCGGCTTACAAACTATCATGGCAGAGACACCATAGTGCTAGCATGTTTGAATCACTGTCCGTACATTTAGGTGTACCATCACAAGGCATTCAATTTGTTTTTAGAAATTACACACTGAAAGAGTATGCTGTTCTTGGCGAAATCCTTGATGGATGGCTCTGGCTCCAAGACATACGAAAGCCAGGAACCAAGTCTGCTGGCTCTGGCCTGGTGTTATTCAAACTGAGAGTTGGGGTATGTCTGATACGGCTTGGTATATATGAAATAGTATATGAAATTTCAGTATATAAAAATTCACCAATACCAAGTTACCCGTTTTATTCTCACACAAATTTCAGCCAAAAACCAGTATGCACGTCTCCAAACATATGTGTAATAACTAGGCCTGTCAAAGTTAACGCGTTAATCTATGAGATTATTGTGGCCGAGATTAATGCGCTAAAATATTTTAAGGCAGACGCAACTTTGTTTACTTCCGGTGTGCGTTGACTCCTGACACGAAACCGCCACATGTCTGCTATCAGTTAGATAGGTGAGACCAAGACGGTAGTTTAAGATGGAGAGAGCTGAGGGATTGTTGGGCGGAAAGTTTCTGTTTAAAATGACGGAACAATCGACAAAACTAAAGTTGTATGTAGCATTTGTCAAGCTGAATTTAGCTATCACAGAAGTAGCACTCCACGACTTCACTAGGAACATAATTAGACCAGTCCGTGAAAAGGTTACCAACGCTTTAGCAGTTTGGGTTGCCGGTGACTGTCGGCCCATCAACATAGTTGAGGACGGTGGGCTGACTGAGGTGATTCGAATTGCTTCAGGGGACAATTCTTACAATTAACCGTCGAGGGGCACCATTGTGTCTTGCATACATTCCTTGTATGACGGCGAGAGAGCACAAAAAAATTCAGCTCCTCGAGAAAGCTGCCAGCTTTGAAACTCGAGTGGATACAACAGCAAGGAGGTGGAGGTCAGGTAGGCCATTGTCTCCTTATCTCCTGGTGCTAAGTCTGCTTCCAGACAAGCTGAAAAGATTGACAATACTACTAATTGTAAATCATTCTAGGCGAGACTACTTTTAAGTATAAGGAATATCACAGTATAAACAGGAAAACTATCATTTCAAATAATTGAGCTCAATGTGTTTAGGACACCACTGTGCAGTGTTCACTGCCCCATAGTGGCACCCACAGGTATTACAATTTCACCTAGAATGCCCCAGTCCACTAAAACATCATGACAACCAATGGAAGGCTTCATAGCAACAGTGACAGAAATGACTGGCTCATGGTAACACAGTAGAAGAAGGTGCTCCAATAGCATATTTTCAGTACAGTATTTTCTAGCCTTGCCACCTTGGAGATACAGTCAGGGCCATTTTCAAAAAAGATGCGAAAAACAGTGAAGACATACCAACGTACCAAAAAACGTCCCAACAAAAGCTGCTGCAACTGACTTTCGGACCTGGTGATCTCAGGACCTGTGCTAAGTTACCCAAAAAATATAAAATCAATCAGAATTGATATGAAATGCACTCTTAGGCTAAAATATTCTATTTTGTCCGTACTGTTGTCCGTAATGTCCAAACTGAAATGTGAGTATCTGAACTGACACAACTGAGAACTAAATGAAGTTTAGCCACAATTCCAGTGGTGTTTCTCTTTTCAGTTAGATATAATTGTTTAAAGAATGGGTAATTCACAGCTATCTGTGGCTTTCTTCAGAACAAAAAATCTGTTTAAACATTGTCGGATGGTTCAGGTATTATTTGTCTTTACCGTTATTGGTTCACACAAAGGGCTTACTTTCAAATAATACACCTGATGTCTCAACAGTATCAAATGCCAGGTGAACTGACAGAAGAAAGTGTGCAGATTGTGAAATGATGGTGAAAACAAAATTTGAAAAAAAGATGACATTTTTTTGTGTTTACCGTTATTTGCACTTTTCTTATATAATTATATAATGCCCCTCCTACATTACTGTTTACATCTTGCCACATTCCAAATCACTCTTCTGCCACAAGAGAGACCAGTACGACTTTGGTTCAACTGAATCCATTTCTCTGATAAATATGTGTCTTCAGCCTGTAGCGTTTGATAGTGAGTGGATGGATGAGTTGTGAGTGCGGAGAGAAACCTTAAAGCCACACACCTGTGTCCCTGTTAGCGGTCAGCGCCACACACCTGTGTCCCTGTTAGCGGTCAGCGCTGGGGGCTCCTAACAGATGCAGTGGTCTGTGGAAGAGAATACAAGCAAAGGGTCAACAGAGTTCAGCCTACCAGAGCAGCAAAACAGATCGCTTCAATGGCACACCATGCCATCAGTTCAAATGACAACAGCATACAAACTTGGATGAAGAGTCAAAACAAATGGCGGGGAAGAGAATATGACAACCAGATTCATGGTTTAACCCCCAGAATAGTGAAAAAAACAAACAAAACAAAAAATAAACACCCATATCCTCTTGGCACTTTCTGTGGCTGTAAACAGCTCGAGACCACTAATCTCTGAGCCTCAGGATGCTGGGTTTTCTGAAAGGGCAGCCGGGACGATGTAATCCAGTGCATCCTGACAGGCCGTTCCCTTTTAAAATAGAGTCATGGGCAGTGGTGCTAAATACGCATGATGACGTGTCAATCCACTGACAGGCCTGAGCTTCCACCCACAGGAGGCACTTACAAGTTGAGCCCTGTAAAAGTCCTCAATAAAACACCACGTGAAAATGACATTCTTGTGGCTTGGGGAACGCGAACTACTGCCCTCCAGCTCCCAATCCCACCAAATGAGGAAACCGAAAGCACTGGAGTGGGATGGGACCAAAAAGAGAAAAATGTGAAAGTTTATTGGGGGGTGGAATTAAAAATGAGAGAGTGATACTTTACACCAAACCTAACCTCAAGCTCACTCTCCAAATCCAGCCTTAAGGAAGGGAAATGTCTGGGCTCTGCTGACCGACATATTTAAGGTGGCGGGCTTGGCCAAGAGCTGCCCTTTTCTCCACACACAGAATACCAGGAAGGGGTTTGAGGAGGAGGGAAAAAAATGGAGCTGGCAATTTCCAAGTGCTAACCTCCAGCTAACCCTCTGGCACGTCTGTCAGAGGACCACAGAAGGCCAGTCTGCAGCCAGAGTGGGAGCCAGAGAGAGTTTGGGCTGGGGGCATGAGGCACTGATTTATGGCTTATGAGCAAAACAGCAGGCCTGTCAAAATCTCATCCATCCAATACTAACTATGGAGGAGGAGGAAGCAGCCAGACGGTTTCACTCGCGGGGTCCTGCAAGGACACTTCTGTTTGTCCTTGTTGCTGCATACATGATGGTCTTCTCCCACCAAAGAGACAGACACACACACACACACACACACACACACACACACACACACACTTCGAAGCAGTTCCTGTTGTACCACTTTACAGAGAGCAGGCTCGTCCTACTAGCTTAAGTAGGGGGTTGAGCATTTGTTTTGACAGCTTAAGTAGAGGTACTGCTCTTTGCATTGGTAGATGTGGCAGATGCAAGCTTAACACACAGGCTCGCCAGCAGGTCTGCTGTATCTCTCACAGGCTCTACCTACTAGCAGTGCCCAATAGAGGTCCTGTGGGGGTCAAGCCACGGTCTCTCTCATCTGTGGTCAATACCAACTGGTAAACACAGATGCAATGCAACCCCCCCCCCCTCCCCACACACACACACACACACACACACACACACACACACACACACACACACACACACACACACACACACACACACACACACACACACACACACACACACACACACACACACACACACACACACACACACACACACATTTACACATGCAAGCAGGCAGGCAGAAGCAGCAGTCTAGTGTGCACTCTGTTTTCATGAGATCAAGCATCTTTTTGTCCAGTGCTCAACAGCACATCTTTGATGTGGCCAAATACTCTTCTGTGGAATCCAGTGCCATTCAACAGGGACCCTCAGATGCTCAAAGAAGGTCAAAGGGTCGCCAGTTCAAAAAGAGAACATTGCTGATGGGCTGAGAAGGACGGAGAGGCAGGAAGAATAGAGAAGTATGTTTTCAAATCTCTGGTTTGCTCAATTAAGCGGTCATACACATTTATAGCTATAATGTATGAGCTTTCACTGTTCTGAAAATGAGAATATCCAAGGTGCTCTCTCGCTCTCTCTCACACACACACACACACACACACACACACACACACACACACACACACACACACACACACACACCATAAGGTAATAAATCCCCAAAACGGCAATGGGGATTATTAAGTCACCGGTTGTTCAGCACGGCAAAGCCCAGCAAAATAACTGTTATGACTAATGGTGTTAACGCCACCTGATGTCAGGTTTGACCTTTCTGGAGGAGCTTACAGAGGGCGGTAAAAAACCTGCATTTACTGCATCCAGGGTAAGGACAACCTGACACCGCAGGATGGAGCCAATCAGCTGCTGCCAACACCGACCACATGGTGGAGCCATTAGACTGTCTGTGGAATGGTGAGAAGCGTCTGAAATTCACTTGTCGTCTCGACTCCTCTTCTCCCCACAGGCATCCGGCTCAAGCACCACAGCAAAGACTATGTGTCTTGGCGGCACTCACGAGTCGAGAGACAAAAGTCAGACTTGATTCACAGGCAAAAAAAAAATCAGCCTCCTAAGGCGACCCTGGAAGAAAACATGTGGAAAGGTCTCATTCCTGCAAAGTGCGTAACCAAGTGGCCTTTTGCTGCTATGACAACCCAAGTGGTATGCTGGGATGTCCGGGGTGAGACTCAGTGGCTCTCTGGCGCCTGATAAGGGCCAGATTTATTTCCACTCGAGTAAAGTCTGCACGATGACCAAAACAAGAGCTTGAGGGCAGCCAATGCCACAGGGGCTAAACACACTTAGAGGGGGAGCCATGGAGGGAGGGAGAGAGAGGAAATTTCCATTGTGGTGAGGCTGCATAAGCCCAGTGAAGGAGCATGGAGCACGGAGCACGCATGACTGCAGTCTGTCTGGAGCAGCATTGTGTACACTCACAGCAAACACACTCTTGACTGAGGCAGACTGGCAGGCGACGGAGGTGGGCGCGGGCACAGATTGCACAGACTCTGAGCTGTAGTGGTGACGGCATGGTGCTAATTGCAGAGATGGCAGCGTTCACCACCTTACCACCGTTCGGTCACCTTGTGTGCCGTCACTCGTTCTGCAAGAAGAAAATAATAAGATCTGCTCCTCAGAACGGTTCTTTTTGCCTGTACTCTAAATTTTCGGAGGTCAAATAATCCATATTTACATCTTCATGATCATCAGCACCTTTTCTATGTGGCTGTGCTAAGCGCAGACCTAATGTCTCCATTATGTTTAACTGAATTGTGACGTGGCGCCGCTGTGAGTGGCAGCTGTCTTAGCAGCTCTTCGTTTTTCTTCTTACACTGTACATAACCGTATTGTATTTGTATCGTATTGACTGTACGTATTGCCTGTACTTATTGTCACTACGTGAGCTGCAAGATACCTGAATTTCCCCACGGGATTAATAAAGTATTTATCTATCTATCTATCCATCTGTCTATCTATCTATCTAACTGTGTTAAAGTGACACAGCGCCAGCAGAGAGCCACTGAAGGTACACAATGGCCAGCATAAGAGAAGAATGTTACTTGAAGAGCGCTTGAAAGTGAATACCTAGCCAAGGCCAAGTTATAAACAACAAGCCTATTCTGTTTAAACAGTGTGGGAATTCAATAACTGAATCCATAAATCACACAGTCAGACGGTGCTGATAGTCCAGAGGACACACACACACACACACACACACCTTAAACCCTGCCAGCACAAAAATACAGACTGTGTGAGATGTCTGGCTACAAGCTCAAACATAACAGAGAGGAGAAATCACCTGTAACATCTGCACACATCTCTTTCTCTCTCCCTCTCCCTCTCCCTCATAAGCCCACCGACAAGGCCTATACCTATCCACACTGCAGCAGCAGTTCTGCGTCCGTCCTGGTGGGGGCAGTAGCGTCCCTGGCCAGTACATTGCAGCGCAGCGCTGGGGGCTGCGGTGCTTTGAGCATGAGAGGGCTGAGCCGCGGAGCGTGGGTCTGTCGCCTAGCCCAGATTTGAGAGCATACGGGGAAGCTGTGGCAGGAGACGCCGGAGGGGAGAGAGACGCAGGGTGGAGCCGGGGCCGCTGGGGCCACTCGCACCGCCACTCATCAGCGGCAGGAAAAGACCCCTGACTCACAGGCGAGACAAACTCCCCGCAGAGTGAGGGATGACCGCGGACATAGAAAACACTAGATGCAGTATTCCACAGCCCTTACCCTCACCCCAATCCAAAGTAATCAGGCCCTGACTGCGCTCAGAACCCAGACCAACTGCCAAGTCAGGGGGAGGGGAGGGGGAAAAGGTGGACTCAAACCTGACCGTGTGTGTGTGTGTGTGTGTGTAAGTAAGTAAGTGTGTGTGTGTGTGTGTGTAAGTAAGTGTGTGAGTGTGTGTCCATCTGAGAGCGCCGAGCTGTGAGAGCAGGACCTTCTCCAAAAGAAACACAATCCTGCTGGCTCCAGCGAGGCCGAGCTGGACACACACACACACACACACACACACACACACACACACCACACACACACACACACACACACACACACACACACACAAGACGCACGAGGGAGGAATTACCGTGCCTGCCCCGGGTGTGAACTTCCGTCAGGGAAAAGCTGGTTGAATATTAAGCATAATAAGTTGCCTGGCTAATATCCTCTCTAGCTTCCACCGGATCCTTCCTTTTTTCCCCGCCCCCTTCTTCCCTGTAAGCCACGGAGCAACCTTCTTACCCAATTGCAGTCGGAATGCAGCGGTTTAAATATTTATCACTGCAGCGAGTGCCTTGTTGTTTGGCTAACTCGGCTAAAACACAGCACAGCTGCTAATTTCTCCACATCAAGGCGGGGGGGGGGAATGGGGGAAGCAATAGTGTTTACTTTTCAACACACAGAGATATCAGACATTACACGCGCACACCCACGCAAATCACACCTACACAACTGAGGCCTTGTTTGTGGCCGATGGCTGCTGTTCCAGCGGATGTATGGTTGGCTGGGCCCCCTGTGGGACCTGGGGTTGGGGAGGTGTTAGGGGGGAGATGTGGTGGCGATGGTGGGGAGTGTGTTTAGAGGCGACGACTTAGGGAGGTGTTAGGGAGGAGATGGGGACACGGGAGATGTGGTGGCGATGGTGGGGGGTGTGTTTAGAGGCGATGACTGCTCGTTGCACTCGTTCACTCGGGCCAGTTGAGCTCTGGGCAGGAGCCGAAGCTCGTTATCTCGAGCCCGTTAAAAACCACGAATCACAACAGGGTCACACGAAAACAATGAGATGTGTGAGGGAGGGGAAAGGAAATGGAAACATGGTGTGTGTGTGTGTGTGTGAGCAGGCAAGTGCAGGCATGTGTTAGGGTGACAGGGTGGAGACCACCTTTTGGAACACCCCCCCCCCCCTCGCCCCCCTTTGATGACTGCCAAAATGACTGGGTCCCTGGCACTGTACTTCTCTCCTCACCTCTGCAGCCTTTCTGCAATCAGCCCACACTCACAGGCACATATGGGTGCCGTGTGTGGTGTGTGTGTGTGTGTGTGTGTGTGTGTGTGTGGAGGACGCTGGGCACACAGCTGGGCCTCTGACTGCGTGCCACTGAGACCTGGCCTCCTGAACAATGCACTGCACTGTGTGCCTGAGGAAAGACCAGGGGAGGAGGCCCTCTGGGGAGACGGCGCGGGCCGGTCCAGGCCCACATGTCTGAGCTCAAAGGAGCCGGCTGTCGACGGAGGAAAAGACCTCCACTGCAGAGGCGAGGTACAGTAGTCACACCGGCAGCCTGAGAACAGGACTCAGATAAAAACACATTTTTTTGTTTTAACCTTGCTGAATCCTGGAGCGTATCCTTGAGACAGCGAGAGTTTTCCTCGTTTTTTTTTTTAAACGTCTAGTCTCATCCTCAGGCCCGGCCCAACAACCCCAACCCACTCAGTCACCTGTGCACGACAGATTTGGGTTGTTTGTTTGCACAGTTGGGGCACGCTCTTCCAATGCTCACCCTCTCCCTCTCTCTTTCTCTCTCTCTCTCTCCATCCCCCTCTTCCCCCATGGGAGACTGAATCTGGGTCATGCCTCGGGGGAGATGACAGAGCAGTGTGGGCTGGCCAGCTGGCCATCACAGCTGGAGCTCTCCGTAAAAGAAGAGCAAAAAAAGGAAACACACCAGGTGACATCTGCAGCAGTGAGGCCAAGGGCGGGTACCTGCTCTTCCACCTGGGCTCTGATGAGCCCCCCAGGGAAGTGGGTGGGTAAAGGGTGTGTGTGTGTGTGTGTGTGTGTGTGTGTGTGTGTGTGTGTGTTAAGGGATGAAGAGGGCACACTGAGATATGAGAGTGCCTGCAAAGGCCAGAGTGGCCAAGCCCAAGGGACTGATTAGCTTAGATAGCTAGCAGCAGGCATGTCCACACAAAAAAAAAACGAGGGCATTAAATTGTTAGTCTTTCACAGTTGTGTGGGAAAATGCCATACTAGGAGGGCAGCTAGAACCTATGCTGCACACGTTGTCAATAGCTCACTCATGATGGACCTTAGCAAACAGCAGCTGGCTCTATGTGGCTCTACAGTGTGCCAATGCAGTGGGCCCTGGACCTGGACCTGGACCAGAGACCGTGTGAGTGGAGTTTGGGCAAAGCCATAGCTGGGGCCACTTCTGCAGCCCACAGCGGACAAAAATAGCACACAGTAAGAAGAAGTATTTAGGAAGAGTGCTGAGAGACCTGGTTCAGAGAGACAAGGAGAGGGTCATGGAGGAGAGATGGAATGAGCAAAATCAAGAGAGAGAGAGAGAGAGAGAGGGGTAGAGAAAGAATGATGGAGAGAGAGAGGAAATAAACTGAAATGCCTCAGTCACAATATCAGCATTTTCTTCACGACATAAAAGGAGGAAAACACAAGAAAGAAGAAGAAGAAGAAAAAGCTTCAATCCTCTCCACAGCCCTCTTGTGAAGCGTGCAGAACAAAGCTGAGGCGTTCTTTCCCACGCACGGGCCATTCAGGGAGCTGCGGCGGCGGCTTGTGTTACAGCTCTTGTGTTTTAAGTAGGCCATGAGAACTGCAGAGCTGCGCTCACAGCCTGACTTCACCTCTCACAGCGGCCCTTTGTGCAGAGAGGAGCAGAGAGAGAGAGAGAGAGAGAGAGAGAGAGAGAGAGAGAGAGAGAGAGAGAGAGTGGAGAGGAGCAGAGAGAGAGAGAGAGAGAGAGAGAGAGAGGATCAGTTTCCACCTGGCCCAGGTGTGGACCATCAGCTCCTCCTGAGAGCTGGACCTGTCAGGCCTGTTTAGAACAGGCCAATCAGACACCGGTGAGTCCACAGCTGGAACAAAGGGCAAAACACCACCAACTCCACCCCCCCACCCCCACACACAAGAAAGGAGGGGTAAGACACCAGAAACCCAGAGAAGCTTCCAAAAGAGACAATAGTCAAGCAATAGAGGATCTCAGTGGAGCCCACAGCCCGAGGTCCCCTGCCCAGTAACACCAGGAGGTGATGGCGGGATGATGCACTCACAACAATGCCCGGGTTCGGCTGAAGTGCAAAGCCCGGCCTCGCCGTTCCGGCGGAAGAACACCCAGTACTGGCAGGCATGGCCGAATCAAAGCTCATTCATGTCCTCCCCTTCCTCTCACGGAGACCATGAAGAAGTGTGAAGCTATCTTTCTCTCCCTCTCTGTCTGTCTCTCTCTCTCTCTCTTCTCTGAAGACAGCTATGTCTGTCCCACAGCAAACAGCGCGAGGGGCTTTAAGTGAGGGGCTGAACTGCTGTATGCCCCACTGCTCCATCCGCAGACACGCTCCGAGGCAAATACAGCAGCTTCCGCTCAACATGAGAAAGAAGCCGACCCTTAATTCCTGAATAATAAAAGAGACTGAGAAAAAGTGAGAGAGAGACAGAAATAAAAGAATGGGTGAGAAGGGAGTTGGAGAAAGAGAAAGAAAGAAAGAAAGAAAGAAAGAAAGAAAGAAAGAAAGAAAGAAAGATGAATGAGCTGTGGCATGAGCTCGTACTGACAGACCCCTGTCAGTCCTACCTCTGGGGGATGGGGAGAGGAGGGCCAGTGCAGTGCAGTGTAGCGCAGCCTCTCGCTGGGCCAACCCAGCACTCAAGAGTGCCAAGCCATCCAGTCACCACAAAATTGCAGCGCACAGCCTTGCTCGGGCCAGACGGGCCACTCAACTCGTCTCGTCTGCCTCTGTGTCCATCCATCCACTTTCCCATCTGTCCAAAGGTCGCTCGGTCAATTTGTCAGCACATCTGCCTGTGTTTCATTCTTTCTGTCCGACTGTCCATCTGTATGTCAGTCCACACATTTGTCCGTTTGTCCATTTCTCTGCCTGGTTTTGTCATTTCCTCAGTCTCCATTGGCTCGTCTATCTGTCTGTCTGTCTGGCCACACAACCATTGGTCTGCCTGCCTGCTCATTTATTGTGCTTCCACACAGTCACAGTGCTGCTGTGATGCTCTGATGAACTAGCTGTCAGGGCGTGTTGGCGAGAGCTTATGAAATTCATTTTACTTTGGGCCAAATTCCTTTACATTTTTTGCATGATTCCATGTATTCCTTTTTATTTTTTCTAGATTTGGGTTTATCAATTTTATCATCATTAAATCTTATGTCGAATCAAAACATTAACTTGTGACACGGTACACAGTGCTTTTACACACATGTTTGAATCTGTCTAGGTGATAGGCCTATGTTGTAATAGAGAGTGTAGGGTAGGGTATGACCCTAGACACTACAAATAGACTTTCATTTACTAGAATATTCCATTGAATCTTACAGAATGAAAACATGTGCAGACATATATAAGGGGAGATTACCTTCTGGAGTCGGTAAGCCACTTGTGTTATAATAGTCTACATGAACATTCTAAATGTTAGTCAGGTCATTCTAAGGTTATTAAGGAAAAAATCTGAGAATTATTATAAGAATATATAAGAATATTTAGAGGCTATTATAAGATTTGGGGCAGCATCTAAATATTCTAATGATGCTATTATAAGAATGAGAAGAATATTTAGATGCTGCCCCAATGACCAGTTTTAGTCTCCTGTGTTCGACAAACACAAATGAACCGTATTTCCCATTTGGTTCCCAACGCATAGGGATGCAGCACTTCACCATCATCGCTGTGGCAAACTCCGTATTCATGAAAAGTCGTGAGCCTGGCTATTTGGCATTGTGGTCAGGGTGCAGGTTTGGTACCCTGTAGAGGCGGGTTCAAGTCCGGGTGGGGCGACTGCTCTCTCCCTTCGCTCCACATTTTAAAAGCATCAATCACGAGAGGTTGATACAATGAGATTTACTCTGAGAGTTCTTTGTCTCTGACAACATCTTTGATGTGCCTGTGTCACTCAAGCGGGCAAAAATGTTGCCTATAACAATGTCAAATGCATTTCTCCGTCATTTCGTTCCGAAATGTCAAATTCCATTTGTTTAACTGTGAATTCTGTTTTACTTATGGAGTCATGAGATACCGTCAGCGTTTTCCACATCCAGGAAATCATGGGACCATTAGCACGGTCAGGTGGCGACAAGGAGAGAGGGTCAAACAACAGGGATATCAGGCAGTGAGAGGCTCCTCTCCTTCCCATCAACTCGAACACACACACAGACACAGACACACACACAAAAACATACTTCTACAGCAGTACACGCTGCTGTGAAGGCCAAAGAGCAAAGTGAGGGCTGTGAACTGGGGATTTGGGTGGTTGCCATTTTCGTTTTCTAGCACTGATATTCTAAATTATGTTCTATAAAAGGATATGAACTCTTGTGCAAATGTATGTGTCCGTCTGTGTCCGTGTGTGTGTGTGTGTGTGTGTGTGTGTGTGTGTGCGCGCAGCGGTCTGCAGACACACTCCTTATTCCTGAACAAACCCAGTCTCTCTGTTATCGTGCACCCCCAAGCTGTCATTAAATCTATAAACTCCCACACTCGTGTTCACCACTTTCTTTCCTTCATTTCACCATCTTTTCTCTTTCTCCCCACCCTCCCCCCCTCCAACCTGCGAAATATTGAAAAGCTCATCCAAATAGCTCAGGGGAGATCATTTTGATATCAATATTTGTTCTGGGTAGGCATGTGTGTTTTCCACTCTCAAAAGCCTGATGCACGTCACCAGTGGAACAGTGCGCAATCATGTCAATATCCATACTCCCAATCCTCCACTTTCCTGAAGAAAAAACAGAACCAAACCAAACAGTGGGTTCAATAATGGCCCTTCAGAGCCGGGGGGGGGGGGGGGGGGGGAGAGAGAGAGAGAGAGAGAGAGAGAGAGAGAGAGTGGAGAGGAGCAGAGAGAGAGAGAGAGAGAGAGAGAGAGAGGATCAGTTTCCACCTGGCCCAGGTGTGGACCATCAGCTCCTCCTGAGAGCTGGACCTGTCAGGCCTGTTTAGAACAGGCCAATCAGACACCGGTGAGTCCACAGCTGGAACAAAGGGCAAAACACCACCAACTCCACCCCCCACCCCCCACCCACACCCCCCCACCCCCACACACAAGAAAGGAGGGGTAAGACACCAGAAACCCAGAGAAGCTTCCAAAAGAGACAATAGTCAAGCAATAGAGGATCTCAGTGGAGCCCACAGCCCGAGGTCCCCTGCCCAGTAACACCAGGAGGTGATGGCGGGATGATGCACTCACAACAATGCCCGGGTTCGGCTGAAGTGCAAAGCCCGGCCTCGCCGTTCCGGCGGAAGAACACCCAGTACTGGCAGGCATGGCCGAATCAAAGCTCATTCATGTCCTCCCCTTCCTCTCACGGAGACCATGAAGAAGTGTGAAGCTATCTTTCTCTCCCTCTCTGTCTGTCTCTCTCTCTCTCTCTTCTCTGAAGACAGCTATGTCTGTCCCACAGCAAACAGCGCGAGGGGCTTTAAGTGAGGGGCTGAACTGCTGTATGCCCCACTGCTCCATCCGCAGACACGCTCCGAGGCAAATACAGCAGCTTCCGCTCAACATGAGAAAGAAGCCGACCCTTAATTCCTGAATAATAAAAGAGACTGAGAAAAAGTGAGAGAGAGACAGAAATAAAAGAATGGGTGAGAAGGGAGTTGGAGAAAGAGAAAGAAAGAAAGAAAGAAAGAAAGAAAGAAAGAAAGAAAGAAAGATGAATGAGCTGTGGCATGAGCTCGTACTGACAGACCCCTGTCAGTCCTACCTCTGGGGGATGGGGAGAGGAGGGCCAGTGCAGTGCAGTGTAGCGCAGCCTCTCGCTGGGCCAACCCAGCACTCAAGAGTGCCAAGCCATCCAGTCACCACAAAATTGCAGCGCACAGCCTTGCTCGGGCCAGACGGGCCACTCAACTCGTCTCGTCTGCCTCTGTGTCCATCCATCCATCCATCCACTTTCCCCATCTGTCCAAAGGTCGCTCGGTCAATTTGTCAGCACATCTGCCTGTGTTTCATTCTTTCTGTCCGACTGTCCATCTGTATGTCAGTCCAGCCATTTGTCCGTTTGTCCATTTCTCTGCCTGTTTTGTCATTTTCTCAGTCTCCATTGGCTCGTCCATCTGTCTGTCTGTCTGGCCACACAACCATTGGTCTGCCTGCCTGCTCATTTATTGTGCTTCCACACAGTCACAGTGCTGCTGTGATGCTCTGATGAACTAGCTGTCAGGGCGTGTTGGCGACAGCTTAGGGCCCTATGAAGTTCATTTTACTTTGGGCCAAATTCCTTTACATTTTTTGCATGATTCCATGTATTCCTTTTTATTTTTTCTAGATTTGGGTTTATCAATTTTATCATCATTAAATCTTATGTCGAATCAAAACATTAACTTGTGACACGGTACACAGTGCTTTTACACACATGTTTGAATCTGTCTAGGTGATAGGCCAATGTTTAATAGGGAGTGTATGGTAGGGTATGACCCTAGACACTACAAATAGACTTTCATTTACTATAATATATGTGCAGACATATATAAGGGGAGATTACCTTCTGGAGTCAGTAAGCCACTTGTGTTATAATAGTCTACATGAACATTCTAATGTTAGTCAGGTCATTCTAAGGTTATTAAGGAAAAAATCTGAGAATTATTATAAGAATATATAAGAATATTTAGAGGCTATTATAAGAATTGGGGCAGCATCTAAATATTCTAATGATGCTATTATAAGAATGAGAAGAATATTTAGATGCTGCCCCAATGACCAGTTTTAGTCTCCTGTGTTCGACAAACACAAATGAACCGTATTTCCCATTTGGTTCCCAACGCATAGGGATGCAACACTTCACCATCATCGCTGTGGCAAACTCCGTATTCATGAAAAGTCGTGAGCCTGGCTATTTGGCATTGTGGTCAGGGTGCAGGTTTGGTACCCTGTAGAGGAGGGTTCAAGTCCGGGTGGGGCGACTGCTCTCTCCCTTCGCTCCACATTTTAAAAGCATCAATCACGAGAGGTTGATACAATGAGATTTACTCTGAGAGTTCTTTGTCTCTGACAACATCTTTGATGTGCCTGTGTCACTCAAGCGGGCAAAAATGTTGCCTATAACAATGTCAAATGCATTTCTCCGTCATTTCGTTCCGAAATGTCAAATTCCATTTGTTTAACTGTGAATTCTGTTTTACTTATGGAGTCATGCGATACCGTCAGCGTTTTCCACATCCAGGAAATCATGGGACCATTAGCACGGTCAGGTGGCGACAAGGAGAGAGAGTCAAACAACAGGGATATCAGGCAGTGAGAGGCTCCTCTCCTTCCCATCAACTCGAACACACACACACACACAGACACACACACACACAAAAACATACTTCTACAGCAGTACACGCTGCTGTGAAGGCCAAAGAGCAAAGTGAGGGCTGTGAACTGGGGATTTGGGTGGTTGCCATGTTCGTTTTCTAGCACTGATATTCTAAATTATGTTCTAGAAAAGGATATGAACTCTTGTGCAAATGTATGTGTCCGTCTGTGTCCGTCTGTGTCCGTGTGTGTGTCCGTCTGTGTCCGTGTGTGTGTGTGTGTGTGTGTGCGCGCAGCGGTCTGCAGACACACTCCTTATTCCTGAACAAACCCAGTCTCTCTGTTATCGTGCACCCCCAAGCTGTCATTAAATCTATAAACTCCCACACTCGTGTTCACCACTTTCTTTCCTTCATTTCACCATCTTTTCTCTTTCTCCCCACCCTCCCCCCTCCAACCTGCAAAATATTGAAAAGCTCATCCAAATAGCTCAGGGGAGATCATTTTGATATCAATATTTGTTCTGGGTACGCATGTGTGTTTTCCACTCTCAAAAGCCTGATGCACGTCACCAGTGGAACAGTGCGCAATCATGTCAATATCCATACTCCCAATCCTCCACTTTCCTGAAGAAAAAACAGAACCAAACCAAACAGTGGGTTCAATAATGGCCCTTCAGAGCCGGGGGGGGGGGGGGGGGGGGGGGGGGTCTGAGCAGGAGGCGAGGGGCGTATGATGGGGACCATAGGTCATGGCAAAGTGCTGAAGCAAATCCAGTCTGACATTAGCACACTGAGTCAGGAGATTTTCTCAATGTCATCACAGTTTGTTGTATGTGGTGCGCTCAAGGTGAAAGTCTGGCGTGCTGTCGGCAACAGCGGTGCACCATTAGTGGAGAAATGGAAGGAAGAAGGGATCAGAAAAACAGAAGACAGAGAGGAAGAAAGAATAATAGAAGAATTTCTAGACTGTTTGGTATGGAGTGTGATAGACAAATTCATTCAATTTATGTTAAGGTATTTGTTTTGCTTTTGGGAAGAACCTTCCCACCCCTCAAAAAAAAAAAAAAAAAATCCCAAATCTGAATAAATCCCAATTCCGTTTCCGCACATAACAACATTTCTCATATTTGCATGCAAGGCATTAGCAATGGATTGGCAGCATGATCTATTACAGGGACACTCTCGATCATCTCTCTTTAAACACATCATCGCTTCTGTTAGGGGCTCTAATCAATTCAGTCAGCCCTTCTCCAGGGGGTCAGCCAAGCAGAACAGTGGCAGATGTGAGGAGGTAATTTGGAGGCCCAGGGGCGCCCACTGATGTGGCACAAGGCATTGTGGGTAGACTCGGCACCATCATTTCAAATGGCCCTCAATGACAAAGCGAGCTTTCACATTTAAAAGGCAGAGGAATGGAAAGTGGTACTTCCCATTTGCATGCTTTTATTTGAGGGGAAGAGTTCTACTCGAAGTGACTGATAAAACAGTGAGCTGGGCACATGTGGTGTCTGGGGACTGGATTCCAACAGTGGTAGTGCTAGCGAGCAACACGGCCTGCTAGCGGAGCTGAAGACACACACACACACTTACAGAGAGGATCTGTGTGGCGAGATACACGGTATCCTGTATCCTTTTACACCCACAGACACCCACAGATAAGGCCAGGCTCGATCTTACACAGAACAGTTTGGTTGTCCTGATACAGCTTCATGTGTCACCAGATCAAAGCCTGCTGAGCACCTCCATGACATCTCCTCCATCTCCATCTCTCTCCGCCCTTCTTCCCCTCTCTCTCTCTCCCCCTCTCTCTCTCTGCCCTTCTTCCCCTCTCTCTCTCTCCCCCTCTCTCTTCCCCTCTCTCTCTGCCCTTCTTCCCCTCTCTCTCTCTCCCCCTCTCTCTTCCCCTCTCTCTCCCCCTCTCTCTTCCCCTCTCTCTCTGCCCTTCTTCCCCTCTCTCTCTCCCCCTCTATCTCTCTCTCTCTCTCTCTCTCTCCTTCTTCCCCTCTCCGTCAGGTCTGCTCAAACCCGTGATCTCCCCCAGCCAAAAAACGCCTGCAGCTTTTGAAGCTTCCGCTCTTGGCAACGAGAGGAAAGCAGAAAAAAAACCCACTCGCACCTAAAACACAAGCATATCTGACACGACTCCTCTGATCAGGGTGCACTGTGATTCATCGCTCAGACAAAATGGTGGCAGGAACCCTGGCGTGCCAAGCTCTGGAGCATGTACTCTGGTGCAGCCCAGCCCAGCCCGATCCAACCCACTCTGGGAGCCTTATGAGCTCAGGGAGATGAACACATGTACAGAGGGACAGAGATAACACACGAGACGGAGACAGAGAGCGAGAGAAGACGAGATGAGGAGGAGGAGGAGGGGGGAAAAAAAGCCCCAGAGAAGAGTCAGGCGGGATCTGGTCCTGCTGAGTGAGGGCGTTTGGGGCAGATAGTGACAGAGGGACAGACAGGAGGGTGGGTGGTGGCTGGGTGTGACTGGGGGGGGGGGGGGGGGGGGGGATGGGGTTGTGTGAGGAGCCGATGGAGCTGCAGATCTGGCAGCGAGGGGCTCGGCCGCCATGTGTTGAACCCATGGGCCTGGCACCGACACCAAAGCACTGCCTCTCGGCCAGAACCCCCAGTTTTTTCCTTGGCCACTCGCTAAATACACATCACGCTAATGACAATTAAAACATCATGGCTTTATTCCACTGAATCACATCCACTGATGTGTTGCTAAATGAAAGGCCTTCAGGCCACCTTATTATATTTGCCAGAGTGGTCAAAGGGTCTCATTCTCTGCCTCTGCGCTCGGAAAATAAAAGAGAAGAACAAATAAAACAATTTTATAGCCTTTCGCACTGGCCCAGGCATGCTTCACCACACTACTATATATACCATTTATACACTTCAATCCCGTACAGGCACGCGGTTTCTCCCTCTCTGGCATGCCTATGCACACACACACACACACACACACACACACACACACACACACACACACACACACACACACACACACACACACACACACACACACACACACACACACACACACACACACACACACACACACACACACACACACACACACACACACACACACACACACACACACACACACCTGTCACCTTCCTGGTTTCAAACTCTCTCACATGCATGCATAAACAAATATACGACGAATATGTTACAAATAATGAACACACACACAGAAGAAAAGAATGAATGACGAATGACTAATTTGATGAGAGGCAGCAGCTGATCAAACTGAGGCTGGTGTGTGCATCTCTCCCCCGGCCTGCAGTGTGACTCTCGTGCCAGAGGCACCACTCCCACTGCTATTGGGGAGTGGACCGGCCACTGCTGAGACACCAGCCACACGCCACAGACTGGGAAGGGGGGGGAGGAGAGCGTGGTAATGGGCTTATGTAGCTTTCAACCTCCTGCTGTCACACACACACACACACACACACACACACACACACACACACACACACACACACACACACACACACACACACACACACACACACACACACACACACCAGCAGCAGCAGAAGCAGCTGGCTGCTGCAGTGCGCGCGGGACACACGTCAGCATGGAGCGGAAATACAGATGTCCACTCAGCTCCTTCTCGTGACTGCGGAGATATGAGGGCAGAAAATGGATTGATGAAAATATATGGCGGTGTGCATGATGGATTCACTTAGGCATTCTTCATTCCTCCCAGGCATTCCTCTGATGCATCTGCCCCTCCCACCACCGCACTGTCGCACCACCCCCACCCGCTCCTATCAATACAATCTTATAAAAAGTTAATAACCAGGCATAAAAATGGGTAGCGCGCACTTTTTCCGAACAGCTCGTTTAATGTGAAGGGGAGTACCCATATGCTTTCTGTGTCGGCGGCTGCCCCTGTGCAAACAATGAAGGCCGACACAGCTGGTGACATGGGCACCACTACTGGTTGGGCCACTACACAGTGGAGACCCAGCGCATGATGGCGTAACGAGTAACCAAACACACAAACAAACAAAAAAAACACACTGCTTGTTAAGGTCGGTAAATCACATGAACAGACAATGAAGTCATGTCGCTGTTTTTGGTGTGTGTTGGTGAGCGGGCGCCTATGGTGGTCGTGAGAAATGCTTCAGGCCTTAAATGTTCACAGTCAGCAGCCTATGGTGGTCGTGAGAAATGCTTCAGGCCTTAAATGTTCACAGTCAGCAGCCTATGGCTGGCTCACCTGCCTGCTCTGTGCCAAGTCTGGAGATCTGCTGTTCTGCTGCAATGCAATTTACTTCAGCACAGCACAGGGGAAAATGCATATGCAGAAGGTGGGGACACTGGCCCATGGATACACAGTGAGAATGGAGAGAGAGAGAGAGAGAGAGAGAGAGAGAGAGAGAGAGGGAGAGAGAGAGGGAGAGAGAGAGGGCGGGGGGGGGGGGGTGGAATAAAGACAGAGGGTGAATGGATGGAGAAGGAAGGAAGGGGGAGAGTGCAGAGATTCAGACATTAACACATTAAGCCAGTGCATCCGAGCAGATGTTATTACCTTGAATGCGCCGGGGGGGCTATGTGTGATGAAGTATGAAGTGAAGGTTTATTGTGGACCAAACCACAGATATGATGGAATGGACCAAAACAACCTAGAGGACTTTACATTTTCAGTTAAAGATTCACTCTGTGTGTGTGTGTGTGTGTGTGTGTGTGTGTGTGTGTGTGTGTGTCTGTCAGAATAGAAAAAGGAGGACAACGGCTCTAAGCAGTCTCTGAGTTCAGATGCCAAAGTTCTGGGTAACCAATCCCGTGAGACTCTAAACCCTGGACCCACAAGAGTGCCTTTTACTGCTCAGCACTGGCATGCACACACCCTGACCATAATACTCCACACCAAGCCACAAGAGAAAGACAAGGCCAAAAGGAAGACCGAAATAGGAATATATACACACACAGAAAGAGGAAGACCTATCTTCATTTTCAGTGTAATTGGTTTGCTTTGGCAGTAATGTTGTTGAAAATGGTCAAAGCATACTTCAATTTCAACTTCATCGCGATCCTGTGACAGTGGAAGCGAGAGAAAGTAAGAATAATAGTGAAGAGAATGATAGAGAGAGAGAGAGAGAGAGCGAGAATGCAGGACCCTTGCCAGAGGGGGATGCTAGAGCGACACACAGCACCTGCAGTCATGCATCTAACAGGGGAGAGGTCCTGCTTCTCTGACCAGTGCTGTGGCAGCATCTCAACGATGTGAGCCCAGAGGTCCTCTCCATCTCCACTTCCTCTCCCCTCTCCTCAGTCTCATCCATCACTGCTACCTGCTAACCATCTCTCAAAAGGCTGCTCATTACACAAGTGACTAAACCATTAACATATGCATCCACAGACTGCAGGAGTTCAAATAAACAGGGGAAAAAAAAACCAGACGAGAAGAAAACGTGTGAATGGCAGGCTGCTGGTGCCACTCTGCTGTTATTTTGCTGCAGTGCTGCTGTGCGTGGGCAATGTCTGCAAAAACAAGCAGGCTATTCTTAAAATGTCTGTCTGAAGAGCGTTGTGGGGCTGAGCGCTCACACAGGCTGTGCTGTTGTCGCCCAACCACATGCGTGGACACACTACTCTCACGTCTTAATGCTTCTGCCAGAGACTGAGCTATTGTCTAAGGCAATCTACCTGATGAGCTGACAGCAGTACCATAGCCTACAGAGTGCCTTGGTACAGTCACATGAAATCCACACTTGGAGTTCATGTTGATCTTGATGACGATTATGTTGCATGGTTACTGTTTATGTAGTCACAATAGCTCTACAGGGGAAGTGCAACTCCGCACGCTACAACTAGCACAAACAAACAACTGGCGGGCAATTATAGTGCAGTTACTCCGGCATGCGTTGGGCTCCGTAAGTGTACACGCTGGCTTCCCGGAGACCAGCGTACGGGAGAGCGGAGATGCAGTTAAAAAGGCCAGGGTGGCAGATCAATTGGGGGGAGATAACTGACATATTGGCAGGGGGCAGCAGGGGACATGCACAGAGACTGCGACTCCCTCAGTGCATCTTCAATGAAAGGGCACGCAGCGGATGTGCCGATTTAGAGGTCGATCGGAGGTCAATTTCGAGCACAAAGCCGCCGTCGTACCAGCCCACTGAACCACCACTTTTGTCCCCTCATCACAACTCGGATTAATTCATATGCCTTACCAAGCGGTGCAATCAATCACACACAAAAATGGCATTACTCAGACCAAGCCGGGGAAATGGAGAGATAATTGCTGTTGCTTTGTGCTCTGCTTAGTCCTCTGATCCACGCCAGACTCATTCTACGCTTTTCTCAGAGGCCAGGCTCCCTCACTTTTAAAAAGGGGTTCCAAGATTACAAGAGAGTACTACAAAGCAGAGGTTGTTTGAGAAATCAGGGGCATAATAACTATAATTTGCCACCACTGGACTCCTTAGCCAGAATTAGGGTCTTGGTATCCTTGGGGATGGGGAGGTAAACATAATCTGCAATTAAAATGATTTGACATGTACATGCCCCCCCACCCCCCACCCACACACACACACAGCTTTTCAGCCCTCTCTCTATTGAAGACAGATTTTTTTTTGAGTACTACATTAAGTAGCCAATTACAGGATTGGAGTTTGTATCAGGCATACATACTACGTAACAGGGAATAATTGGTTGCTCTTGCACTGCTTGTTTTTTTTTGACAGCTATTACATCAAATCACTCAGCAACAGAGAGGGGGAGTGAGAGTGAAACAGTACACGGAAGGATGAGTGAATGAGAGAAATAAAAGGGAGGAAGAGTGAGAAGCGAGTGAGGCGAGAGAAAAAAAACAAAACAAAGAGTGAGTGAGTGTGTGTTTGGCTGGAGGCGTCTCAGCAGGGTGGGACTGGAGCGCAAGAAGAGCTGAGCTGGGTCGAGCGAGCGGAGCTGAGCAATGCCAAAGTGAAAGTCATGACGGTGCACGCGGAGGACCGGGGGAGAAGCACTCTGCCTCTCATCAACCCTCTCCCTGCTTGTGCTGCTGCTGTTGCTACTTCAGCCCTGGCGCCCTCCTTCTCCCGCCCTTAGCTAGGAAAACCGCTGCACTGCCTCCTCTTCCGAGCCCAAAGACGCCCAACTTTCTACAGACACCGCCCAGCTCAGCAAGTGCTAGAGTAGCTTCAGCGTAAGGTTTATCATATCATCAAGAAGCCTCTGCCTTCTCTCCTTTCTCACATTAGAGGAATCGCAAAAACTCTTCCTACGTGATTCTGATCAGTGGAGTCATGAGCTTCCAGGCTCCGCCGTGAGAGAGAGAGGGGGGACCAATCACTAAGCCTGCGCCTCTGCGTGACAAATTATGGAAGGCCTGACATTTCATCTAAACCGGGAGGACAGAAGCGTCACTCTTGTTGGCCGAGCGAGATTGAAGTGGCAGGACCCTGTTCATGCTTGGTTGGCTGAGCCGCCGCACCCATGGACGGGGAGCAACTAGAGACTCGCTGCTTGCCCCCTGGGAGAAGCCACTGCAGCGCCTCGGTCCCGCTTGGCCTGTTCAATCACCCCGGACCTGCTGCCTTTGATGAGGACACTGGGAGCGGGGAGCCACATGGGGACCTGCTGGGTCGAGCCCGGCCTACTGAGCGGGAATGCCACCGGGAATGCTCAGCGGGTGGGGGGGGGGGGGGCGGGCGGGTGTGTGAGACAGATGAGAGAAGCGTAAAGTGGTGGAGAAGAGACTGAAGGAGAACCACGAAGCAGAGAGTACTCGTCATGCATTGGAATCAGATGCTGCAACAGTTTTAAAACACGTAAAAATGTATGTTAGATTGTCCCAGTGAGATCGTAATGCTCCAACAACTCTTATTGACATTGACAGTAAAACGTTATTCCAGTATAGAGATGTTAGCATACGTTTGTTCTTCTAAAGCGCAGTCGTACCGGCACTTTGAGGCTGTAGGATTGAATGTTAAGAGTCTTCGGATCCGGCCAGCCAGACGACATCCCATCCCCTCCCAGTTCCACGCATGAAACATCAGAGCCCTCGTCAGATGCCTACTCCATATGCAAGAGACCAGACTATTTTGACCACAGTGATGTCAAGCAGCCCTGTAATTGTCTACTCAGAGACCGTGACAGCTCGCTGACCTAAACGAAACCAGCAGCCGGCCAAGCCCAAGAGGGTTTGCTATAAAGCAGCCTTTTGTCACGGTGAATAGTCTACTTACTTGTTGTTGTTGCCCAGTTGATTATAGCATGGCAGCACCACAGGCTAGATTCCAAGGCAAGCGCACATGCCAAGTCTTGCTAGGGAGCTGGTGTGAGTTCTACTGCATCATCACCCTCTGTTCAGACTGAACGTTGTCAAGGGCAGAGTGGACGCCTTCTCACAGGAGAGTGATTGTAGCCCACCGGGGTCTGTATTGATCTTCAAGCATGGCCCCCACCTCCACACCACTAACACAGGCTCTCGGTATTTCCATATTTGCGCATGATGAGGAAGGGTCCTTCAAAAGCTGCCCTCTACTGTAACTGACCCCGAGAGAGAGAGAGAGAGAGAGAGAGTGTGTGAGTGAGTGAGTGAGTGAGTGAGTGAGTGTGCCTCTGTGCACTAAGGATAAAAAGAAGAGGATATATCCTGCATATATTGAGACTTGAAGCATGTAAAGGAGTTTCCATATGCAGCAGCAGCAGATGGGAGTTCCGCCTATGTGTTTTGAATCGGTTATTACAGGCAAAGATCCGCCTGTGGAGATTTGAGTTGGTTGTGTATCCGCTGAGCATTAGGGAGGATGAGCACCTGCGTTGAGACTGGCGGTGGAAAGGCAAAGGGGCATGCAAGTCCTAATCCCCCACAAAGACCAATCTGCCATGATGAAGTCTCATGGTTCTCTCATCCCCAAGCTCTTGCTGGCTCTCTTTCTCTCCACTGTTTTGTCCTGTGTTCCTTGTTCCCTCCCTCTTTGTTTTTCTCTCTCTCTCTCTCTCTCTCTGCATTGCAGTGCCATGAAATTTATGAAGTAGGAGGGAGAATAAATTCCTTTGCAGACAATGGAGATGCCTCTTTGTTTGACAAGTTGGGAGATTTTATTTGAAATGATGAATTCTTCAAAGCCTGAGGTTTCTGGTCATAAAATCCACATGAGGATCGGTTGCAGAAAAGCAAACTCATATTCACTCCCTCACACTCGAAAACACACACACACACACACACACATGTTGCTCATCCTTTGCATGCAAACAGATGGGAGTTGGAGTAAACTGTCTAGCTTCTATCCATGCTTGGCTCACTGTCTTCGGTGTGGCAAAAAAACCCAGAGCCTTTCATCCATCCCTTCCCTCTCCTCTCCTCATTCGCGTGTTCACTATGATAAACTACTAGCAGAAACATCTCAGTCATACCCAACGCGTGACTGATCGTACAGACCTCTTTCATTAAAAGCAGGCCATTGAACAGCACTAAACTCGCATCCAGAGTTGGAATGAGAAACAATAAAGTCTGATTTATACCTCCGTCTGAACAGGCACCACACATGACAGTTCTGTGTGAGAGGTAAGAGGTAAGACAAGTCCAACCTGAGGATCAGAGCCCACCTGAACTGGCTGGACAACTGCTAATGAGGTATGAATCATCGAGGACAACATGTACCATCAAGGACAACAAGTATGATCCATTTCTATACATTTACATTTACATTTAGTCATTTAGCAGACGCTTTTATCCAAAGCGACTTACATATGTGCGACTTACAATGTATACACATTTTACATTTACACTGATGGCACACTGCACATCAGGAGCAATTAGGGGTTCAGTGTCTTGCTCAAGGACACTTCGACAGGGAATCGAACTAGCCTTCTGATTACTAAACGACTTCTTTACCTCCTGTACCACTGTCGCCCCATAATTATCTATAATTCTCAACGCTGTACAACGCCATCAGACTTATATCATTTAGCATCATTATTCATTCCCAAAATGAGCAGAAATGATCTTCTACATGGAAAAGTCTGGCTGCCACAGAAGCCCAGTGGGTTGAGGGAGACAGATTGGCTGTGCTTCCCCATGGAGTGGGAGCATGTGCTGGAGCCTGGCAGTGCCTGTGCTACCCTTGCCTGCCCTTCCTCTCCGCTCGGGCTCCCAGTGGGAGCTGATGCGCAGGAGAGGGATCCACAGTGACACAGCGCCACAGGACTGGAACAGGGTGTCCGTGACGCAGCAGGCTCCATACAAAAATCACCACTCACTCACCCTCTCTCTCTCTCTCTCTGACAAACACTTTCTCCTTTACTCTTCCCTCTCTCTGTACTTTACTTACTGCCAGGTGTAGACCCATGCACGGTACCCATGTCTTCTCGATCATTAGTACATTTCATTTCCATTAGTAAATTGTGTTCCCATTAATATCTTAATGTTCTTAACCCTGTTATTAAAGTGTAAGGTAAGAGGAAATACAGGACATCAGAATAAGTCAGGATATTTAAAACGTGCTGAAAAAAAGGACTGTTCTGGGAAAAACAGGATGTCTGGTCACCCTTCTCTAAAGGGAACACACATTTACAAATGCAGAGACGCTGGAACCAAACTGTGAAAACCACTAAAGAAAAAGCCACTTTTAATTTGAGGCACACATGGGGTGCTTTAACAGTGAAAATATGGATGTAACAAGAGGTTTTCCTGTATGCGGTCCTTTGCACATGTTGCACATCTAATAGGGAGGATTCTAATTGGATTTTCTCAGGTGTCTCTGAGCAGTGTTTAACCATTGCAGTTATGAACCTAGAAAACCAGAAAGAAGTATAAGTAAAAGTATAGCAGCCAAAAAGTTTGATCCAATTGTGCAGATCGATACAGAATTGGACACATTTTTAAAAGCAACTAATCAATAAAACTATATTTGTGC
Source organism: Clupea harengus (assembly GCF_900700415.2). Taxonomy (NCBI): domain Eukaryota; kingdom Metazoa; phylum Chordata; class Actinopteri; order Clupeiformes; family Clupeidae; genus Clupea; species Clupea harengus. Next base: position 29,303,485 of record NC_045153.1, read on the forward strand.
ACACCTCAACTGTTTAGTGTCATTCAACCATTTTTTTTCCCTACTGAACTCAGAACCTTCGAGCTCCTTTGCAGATATTCTCTTCCCTCTCTGAGCCAACCATGAATATTCATTGCTGTTCCTTAAGTCACATCTTTCTGCTTCAAAGGCTGGCAGTCTCGGGGGGTGGGGGTGGGGGGTATTTTTAGCCAAGGGGACTTCTGAGGTACAGTTACAAATGCTACCTACGAAAAGGCATCGCACCGATGAGGTTTGCTGTCAAATCCATCAGGCCCCTCACTCCAGCACTGAGGAGAGTGATGACCACAAGGCTGGGAAAACAACACTGAAACGCTTCAGAAATTATTACCAAACAGACATCGCCCAGGGAAAAAAGTGAGTCATGCTTCACACGCAATAAAAACACAAAAACACACACACAGACACACTCACATACACAAACACACTCATACACAAACACATTCATACACAAAACACATTCATACACAGATACCCCTTTCACATACAAAACCCACTAATGTATCAGTAAAAACAACATGGTAAAGATAAGACATTTTTATTTCAGTCTTCCATAATAGGTGTCGTGTATTCCACCCAGACTTTTAATGGGATGCTACGGAGTGCGAACCTCTGTGAGGTCTCTCAACCAACATCTCTGTATGAGCTAATTAGCTGCTAAATTAGACTTATGTAACAGTTATTTGGGGGCCAAGCAGGGAAGCTTCTCCCTTTTCCTATTATTATTTTATGAGTTAAATTGGGCAGGCTGTAACATCAGCTAGATAACAAGCTATAATTTCATGCAAATAAAACCCGGTGACTTAAACCGTTTAAGATTATTTAAAAGTGACCTTAGCTAGCTTGCTAGTTAGCTAGCATAGCAACTAGGAAACACTGTTTATTAAATTAAATTGCTTCACGTAGACATTAAACAATCTTGACATCAATGGGGTAAGTCCCCCCTCACCCTTGCCCCTCGTGAACACGCTAATCTTGCATTTCGTTTTCACACTGGAGCTGAAGTATTTGATTATCGGTAATGATACTAGGTCGCCAGGAAATAGATTCATGGCTAGACTTAGCATTTGGCTCCTATTCCCATAAAACACCATAACGGTAAAATAGAGATAAATAAATGGTTTTCAGCATGAGTGGGAATGAGGTAATACACTCTCTCTTTTCTCTCTTTCTCTCTCACACACACACACACACACACACACACACACACACACACACACACACAGGATGTGGTTCAGATAAATCTCAATATTGCTTTCTCTCTCCTTTCTTCTGCTTTATCCCAGTAATCCTCCAGGGGAGAGATGAAAAGAGAGAGAGAGAGAGAGAGAGAGAGAGAGAGAGAGAGAGAGAGAGAGAGAGAGAGAGAGAGAGAGAGAGACAGAGAGAGAGAGAGAGGCTGACAGGCTGGTCTCCTCAATCACCCCAGCCTCTCAGTGCTGGGGCGGGGACATGGTGCCCAGTCATGGCCATGTGGACCACCTGCACCCACCGCAGGGATGGAGGACATTCAATTAGGTGACCACTAGATTGCTGTAATTCTATCTTCCTCTGGGGAGTCCCTCACCGTGACAGCAAGAAACATAAAAAAAGACAGAGTGCGGAAGGGAGAGGGATGGAGGGGGAGGAGGTGCTAAAAGTGGCCAGACTGGGGCCAGAAGGTTCTAGGAATGTGCATGTGTGGTTTTATCAATATGCAAACCAATAGAGGCCTGGTCTACAATAATATATATTTACACAGCTGAACAAGCAACAAACAAGTGAAATTATAATGTAGTTACTTCACTTACTATCATGTCCCGTTTGCACAGGTGTGGCAAAGGAGGGAGAGCCCTCCTGCATGCAAAACAGTCTTGTGGGCCAAGACAGAGGCTTTATTCAAATTTTTATTATTCATATTCCAAGTGCATTTCCATCACTCAAAATATAAATCATCCCAAACAGTCTGACAAAAGGGGGAATAGAGAGAGCTTTATTTGGGCAGAGACTAATGGCTAATAATGCTGAGGAGAAATGATGTGGAAGATTGGCAAACAGAGAAAGGTTATTAGCCCTCTAATCCTCCCATTCATAATGCATGGCCTAACCAGAGAGCCAAACAATAGGCAAACAATGTCTGAGGGGCTCGGCCTGCTCAAACAGTGCCAATCATGCCCACATCTGTGCCCAGACACAGCCCCACAGGTGGCAGCTCAATCAAGACCCATACTGGCACAGCGGAGTGCCCAGCTCACGAGCGGCAGGAGAGGAGGAGAGGAAGGTCAGAGAGGAGCAACAGTGGTGACCTCCGTTTAGATGAGGTCCTCAGTGTGTGTGTGTGTGTGTGTGTGTGTGTGTGTGTGTGTCTTTGTCTCTGTATATTTGTGTGTGTGTGTGTGTGTGTGTGTGTGTGTGTGTCTTTGTCTCTGTATATTTGTGTGTGTGTGTGTGTGTGTGTGTGTGTGTGTGTGTGTGTGTGTGTGTGTGTGTGTGTGTGTGTGTGTGTGTGTGTGTGTGTGTGTATGTTTTCAGTGTTTATACGTTTGTCTGTGTTGTTGTAGCTTTGCTTCTGTGAGTTTGTATTTTGTGTGCGAGCGTGTCTATCTGACCTTCCATCTTTGTGTCGTCTTCCCATACGTCCGTCCAACCCTCTGTCTGTCTGTCTATCAGCACGTGTTTAAGACTGTGTAAATGTGTGCTTCAGAATGTGCATGTTTTTCCATCTGCCTTCCTGTCTGTGTGACTGATAGTCCCCCCACGCATGTGTCTGTTCCTGTGAGTGTGTCTGTCCTCCTTTTTGTGTGTGTCTCCCCTCCCCTGTTTGTGGCCATCTGTGTGTGTGTGTGTTTAGGCATCTTTGTGCGTCACTCACAGACTACTACTACGCAGCAGCACTTTTCATCAGGCTGAACTCGGTCGACCCCAACGCCACCACCACCCCCAGCCAGGATCGATAGAGTGTTTTGGTAATGCAGCCACTGCATACTTGTGGAAACTATTGCACCCCACACTACGCAAACCAAAAGGCCCACGGTCATCTCTGTGAGGGGCCGTTTGATGAGGCCAGGCTTCCGGAAGAATTGACCCTGGCACTGGCAGCGGGAAGTTCCACAGCTCAGGCTTTTGGGACCGAGTGGGACTGCTAGGGGGGTGGGGGTTGACGCGTGGAAATAATCAGCCACGTTTCCACGGCTGATTTTTCCAGTGAGGCCAGACCTACTTTCACCTCCAAGAATGTTCCAGAGGCCCAGGTCAGTGAAGGAGCAGAGCACCATATGCGATACAAATAATAATAATAAAAAAAAAATGTAAAAGTTACAATTCAATGTGTTTGTGGAAGAAAAGAATATATACGTCGTGCATTTCATAAAGCCAAGCAGCAACATGGCTTTAGCTCGGGTCTGCCCCGGAGTCCAAGGCTATCTGGGGGCTGCACACATTGGGCTGGACAGGGTCCCACTTCAAGCCAAGGAAGCAAGCTGCTCTCCCTTAGCCCCTGCTGACTCCACACACACACACACACACACACACACACACACACACACACACACACACACACACACACACACACACACACACACACACACACACACACACACACACACACACACACACACACACACACACACACACACACACACACGAGGACAGAGAGAAAATGACCTTTGGCAATCTGCCCCCACTCCCCTCCGCTCGCTAGGGTCCGTTGAGAAGAGAGCAGAGAGAGAGAGAGAGAAATGAGAGGCGGTAGAGGAGTGAAAAGAGGAGGGAGCAGCTTTAAGGCCTATTCAGCAGGTGCAGGGAAGACACTTGCGCAGGGGGGGATAGGGGGAGAGGGGGAGGAGACCGGGTGGGGAGGGCCTGGTCTCATTCCTCATCTCCTTCGCTAATTATATCAGCCGAATTAATCAGCTGAACCTGTAATTACGCTACCTCCAACGTGTAATCTGATTGGGAGTGGGAATGATAAAATCATCTCCCTCGCCTGGTGTTGTGAGCGGACCGTGTGGAGGGGGAGGGCCGCCATTCAATTATCATTTGATTTTGCACACAGCGCAAGAGAAGGCTCATTATGGAAAACAAACAGCAGTGAGAGCACAGAGAGGAGCTTGTGCTTGGGACAGGGTTGGGGGGGGGGGGGGGGGGGGGGGTCAGTGCCTGTGACTCCCAAAAATATAGAGCAGATGTTATTCATAGATATATGCTATATGTGTGTGTAGCGATGTGATCGTCACTACAGATGAGTATGTGCTTTGACTGCCATGCCATCGAGCCTGGCTCTTTGGCGTTGCAGTCAGAGTGCATGTTTGGCACCCTGTAGACCCGGGTTCGCGTCCGGGGGGGGGGGGGGGGGGGGGGGACCACGCTCTCCCTTTGCTACAGTGTGCAAACACACACACACACACATACATACAGCTCCTCTCAGAAATGAAAAGGCCAGACCACTCTGATGAGATCAAAATGCGTGCGGTGCATATCCTGTAAGGTCATATTCCCTTGTATGGTGAGTTATTAATGCATCCACTCTGAAACCTTTAACAGCAAATGACAGAATGGGGAACAGAGCACCGGCGAGTCTTGCGGAGCGACACAAATGATCCATCGTGCTGAGGAATGGCTTTGGTTGGGGGGGGGGGGGGGGGGGGGGTCTCTCGGGGGGTGAGAGAGACGAGGTGAAATGTGTGACAATGAGTGGACAGGGATCTAAGGGAGCCCTCAAAGCCAGTGCCTTTGTGTGTGTGTGTAAGTTTGTGTGTGTGTGTGTGTGTGTGTGTGTATATGCTGGAGTGCGTGTGTGTGTGTAAAGGAGCACTATGGGGCAGCTGCAATGTTTAATGCCACACATGCCCTCATCAACAGCCAGCAGAGAACTGAGTCAGCTTGTTCCTCACTCAAGTTGCTCAGAGGATTCTGTGTGTGTGTGTGTGTGTGTGTGTGTGTGTCAAAGTGATTAAGTGAGCTGAAACTGCCAGTCTCTGTGGGCCAGGGGCAGAGTGACGAATGCACGTGCAGCTCGCAACTCGGCATGTCCTCTGAAGCCATGGCCTGCACTGTGAAACACACACACGCGCGCACACACACACACACACACACACACACACACACACACACACACACACACACACACACACACACACACACACACACACACACCTGTGTACCCTCTGTGAGCTGTGACGAACCCATTAAGCAGTAAGGACCACCTGAGCTTCTTCTTGAAAAGCTAAAAATCATCACCACCTCTGGTCTGTTCTTTTCCTCTTTTTTTTGTTTTTTTAGCCCTTTCTGATATGATGAAGTGCCGAGAGCAAGTTTCCGTTCTTCACGGTATTTGGACGGATGGCTGGCTCCAAAGAGGAAAAGGCGAAACTAAAATATCAGCGGGCACACACTAAAGGCCATGCCAATGTCATGTCAGGCGTTGGGTGGAAATGAATGGGGTTGGTTCTGCTTCTGGTTCCGGTTGGTTCTCTGAATACTAAAAAAATATTTTATACTGTTGAGGTTGCCAAGTCGCATCTGCATCGACAACAAAAACACTGCAGAGAAACCTGGTCCCTTGGGTAGGAAAAAAAAAGGAAGAATAAGAATGCATGACAGAAACCTGCTCTTTTTCTTTCTGGCCAATGACACAATTGTTATTGCAGTGGTGGGTTTTTAAACGTCCCTGCTTTTTCCAAAGCACACAGACCTTTGATATGAGACCCGCTGGTTTCATAAGACTCTGCTCAAAACGCCCGAGTCGGATTCCTTGACTAAAAATAGCAATAGAGGGAGAGACAGACAGAGAGGAGGGGGGGAGAAGAAGAGGAAGAGGAAGAAGAGGAAGAAAATGCTCAAATGAAGCAGAGACAATTTTCAGAGAATGAAGCCAGTCTTCCCGCGCTCCGAAGCCAATGCAATGTTGTGCTATGCTCATGTTATGTTCCATCCCTGGACAAACACACACACACACACACACACACACACACACGCAAACACTCAAACGCACACACACGCACACACACACTAACAAACGTACACACACAAACAAACAAACGTACAAACACTCAAACGCACACACACACTAACAAACGTACACACACACACACACACACAAACAAACGCACACAGACACACATGTCAATACAAAGCATGCATATCTGCTTGATTGAAGGTACTGACTAGCAAGATGAGGCCATGTGTTGCATGAGCAAAGCTTTAAAAAAAAAACTACAGCCTTGTTTTTTTTTTTTTTTTTTTTTTTCCTCTTCTGAGAACGGAGCCCAAACCTCCTGGGCTTCAAGTCATGTGCGGCGTTATGGGATGAGACAGGGAGGCAGCTGGGCTCGCGCTCTCCCATTTGCCCAACCTGCTCACACACATAGAGGGGCCATTCAATAATGACCTCATATCCAACGTCACCCAGCAAGAAAGGCTAGAGACAGGCACTGACAAGGGGGAAGGGGGGGGGGGCGCTCGGCTTCACTTCTTTGAAATCCGAGACAGAGAAAAGGAGCGGTGCCTTGAGAGGTAGGAAGTGGGAACACACTGAACAGGCACCCATATAAAAACAGCAGCGTCTGCCGCATCGCTGCATTTACATAAATAAAGGCAGAAAAAGAAAGCTAACGCGCGGAGAGCTTAGCGTAACGCGTGCGGTCACTTGGGGGCATTCCTCCAGAGCTCCTGGTGCACCGTGCAGCGCTATCTGATGCATTCGGGACCCCCGCTAACAGAAATGTAACCGCAGTGACAGAAAGTTAATAACGCATAAAAAGAGCACAGGGACCATGTGTTCGCCATTTGGAGCAGTTTTATAGAGGAACTATAAAAGAAGGGGGCTTGGCCTTCTTCCCCCTCACTTGTAAAAGGAATCTGTGAACATTCGCTTCGGAAAAATGAGCGGAGCTCAAGAGGTCGGGGCGAGGGGGAGATCAGAGCTGGGAGCGTGCTCTGGGAGCGGCGCGCGGCACGGCACGTGTCTGCGGGGGGTTATCGGCACACACCGACGCCAACCCTGAGAACCACAGTCCACCTCCTGCACCCTGACAGGTGTATAAACACCGCCTATCCCAGCGCTTCGGCGAAGCCCATTACACCTGTATACGCACCACTACCTGCTCATGAATTAAAAGAGATATTTTAATATTGTTCCCCCGAATGAAATATGGCTGTTCTATATAGTGTGGGACGCTTTTTCCCCCATGAGCTGCAGAAGATTTATGGCTGCCTGGATGGGCTGCATTCCTAATGGTGGCGAAGCATTAGGCCTGGCACTGCAACCCAGCATTTCTTATCTGGAGAGTCATCTATCAGAGGAGGGGGGAAAGTAGAGCAGTGACCAGAACAGCAGAGAGAACACACACACACACACACACACACACACACACACACACACGCAGTGGGGGGCAGATAGTGTGGGGAAGAGGGAAGCTGGGGTGGCGGGAGTAACTGCACAGACATCGATAATGGGACAGGAGCCTTCGTCCAGGAAGGCCAGTGGCATGGCTCCAAGGAGGGAGGAGTGGAGGGAGAGAGGGGTGGAGGAGAGGGGTCTGATGGGTACTTGCTTCCTCTAGCATGCCCAGCTGAGGAGTCAGAGAGGCGGGAGATGGCTGTGTTTGGAGCCCGGAGCAGGAGAGGTGCACCAGTGCTAGGCAAGCACCTCCCAGCCAAACTGATCAATACACCGGCCTTGCAGAGGCTTGGAAGAATACGGTTAGCTGCCCTGTTTTCTGTTCCTCACACATTCTATAAGACAGGACATGTGGGATGACTCTGAGGCAGGTTAATTAAACAATATGACACGAGTGAGACTATTGGGGTGGGTAAAGGACATCCCCACGGCTGGGATTCAGCCACAGGCAACCTTCACCCACCCCACGAACAGAAGCGTCATATTGCTTTTACACAACAGTTCTACTCCCAACTCCAAACCCCTTTGAGTTTGATGACACCAGATCATGATTTCTTTCATTCATTTAATTTGATCATTTATCCTCCACTCCAAAATAATAGTTCCAACCAAAGTGTTCAGCGTCAGGCATTGCCACGGAACGAATATTGGCATTCTGAGTCCCGAGAGGCTACTTGTACATGTTCATTGGGTTTTACGTTAAATTGTTAAATGTTAAATTGTACATTCCCCTTATTTCTATGTGTTCCCTTTCTTGACTTGAAAACTGTCGTAAATTGCGGTCTTGCTCTCTGGATGGAATGCCTCTTGTCCAATCAGAAATGGACAAATTGTTCGACGGGACAAGGGTACGAAAAAATAACAATGGGCAGTTCAAGGTCACTATGCTGAAAAACAAGAGGTGAAAATACACATCTGGGCATGAGCATGTGCCATCTTATTACAGGAACTTCACACATCATCAAAGCACAACGCCACTAAACGCAGTCGTCCACATCATCAGCAGAGCATCACACACATGGTCTTCGCCACAGAACCGACAGCAACCCCTCCTAGACCCGGGCTGCTGCAGGGCTGTGGAGCGTGTGAGTGGGGGCTTGGCTGCCGCTGCCGTTTCTGCTGGTCATGATGCTGGTAGCGGTGGATGTGGTGGTGGTGGTGGTGGTGGTGGCTAGGGCTCTGCAGTGGAGGAACCCTCCCACCTGATCTCCACAGCTTCTGCAAGCACTGCACTAAACCCCTCATTACAGTAATGGAGGGGGGGATGGGAGAGAGGGAGAGAGAGAGAGACCGGTCCAGCGAGCTGGAAGCCTGGTGCCTGCCAAGTCGGGCATCAGCAGTGTGACAGTGACACCCCTCCTGAGAAGTAATTTCCTTAATACGGGTGCCAACGGTAATGGACAACACGCCGCACAGCCACGCTGTCAGCCTCGGCCGTCCGGCCCGCCGCCCCAAAGAGGAAAACAAGCTCAGCTCAAACCTGGCTGTTGCATGTGCAGGGGAGGCAGGTGGCAAAGACAGCATATGGTTTAGCATACTGATTCTAACCCACATCGGCCAGCATCAGCCCACACATTTACAGGAGAGAGAAAGAGGGAGTGAGAAAGAGAGAGAGAAAGAGGGAGTGAGAAAGAGAGAGAGAGAGAGAAAGAGAGACAAACAGAAAGAGTGAATAAGCTGTGTATTCCTGCATCCTCCTCTCTACCATTGGCAGCCTGCTTGGCACGAGCTGAAGGTTACCCTCTCTACCAAAATGGTCTCTTCCTCAACAACACTGTTTACAGAACCTCTTCCTGAAAGAGCAAGTGAAAGGGATCCATTTGCCAAACAAAGGGATACAATTTCCACCGGTGAGTACAAAGACGGGGGACCATTCCTTAGGATTTGTTTTCAACAGCTTTAATGATTCCTTTTTAACAAGAGCACTGTTGGAAAGTTCCAAAGAGAACCAAACACAGTGGTGGAGTACAAGCCATAATTCTGTAACAGAACAGAGGGAAAAAGGGGGGGGAAGAGGCTTTTAAAAGAAAAGAATCAAGGACTTCCTGCTGTTTCAGCTGTCCTAAAATAGCACTTCGACGGAGACAGTCTGCAAGGCACTTACACCTGGGAGAATACTTCAAAAGTTGCCTTGGCTCTCGCTTCCTCCTCTGACGCAAAAAGGTCGTCAGCCACCCTGCTTGAGCCATGAATATGATTGGCTGCTCTTCATTAAAAAAAACTAAAAACGGCCATTATCATCAGGGCTGAAACCCGATAGGTCATTTAAACCCATGCAGACAACGCGTACTGTCTGCCTAAACGCCCAGTGCCACCAGGTGACAACATGAAACCTATGATATTAATAACAACACCTTTAATAAATGATGGCGATGCTTAAATACTTAAAAAGGAGGATTGGGTTGCCACACTAAACTGATTTGGCTTTCGGTCCGCGAACCAGCCTTTCCAGTTCTATCAGACATCAGATACGCTGAGCAGGTGTCGGGGGATCTGCAGCTGCACAGTGCCTCCTCGTTCACAGAGAGAGTCGGACTGCAAGTGTCCCGCACGTTCCGCACGTTTTGCATGAGAACACTCTGGCACAGATCTGCCTCGCGATCTCTCTCCCCGTCACTCCGGTGTGGTCTGATATCAGTAAGAAAAAGGCAAAAAGGGTGTGTGACTCACCGTTCCGTTGGGCGATCGGCGAAAGTGACTCCGTGGCTCTCGCTCCTCCCGAGGCTCCCCTGGAGGCAGTGGCGCGCACGGTCACCCTGAAACAGGAGACCAGTGCACAGGTGAGAGCTGGTACAAAGCACTGACCACAAACAAAACACCACGTCCGCTTCCACAGAGCAGCCGATCACGCCACCCACTTTTAATATTCATCTGGGTAGTCCATGAAGCCTCAAAAGGTAGAGAAGGCCAGCTTTGCAAGGTTAAAAAAAAATATATTAAAAAAAAAAATTAAAATCGCAGAAGCCTTAGATCATCTCCATGAGGAGGAATCGAAAGGGACAAAAACATGAAATAAACATAAACATAAGCAGGCAGCAACAGCGGGTCTCCCTGCAGGCGTGTTTGTAAACAGCACATGTGGATAATTGCACATGGCAAGAGAAGCAGCCGAGTGACCAAACATGCTGTACCTACCCCAGCAGGGCACAGGCCAACACGAACATAAACACAACCTACACGCACAAAACACACACACACGCAAATATTTAAACACTGCCAACGGCATTCACACAAACATCACAGTACTATAAGAGCACCAGTCTTTCCGGGTAGGATATTACTGTCAATCCTTGTTAATGTAAAAAAAACTGCGGGAAAAGAGTCTCCCTTGAGGGGGTTATAAAATAAAGCCTTTAAAAAGCTCTTTTGTGCAAGGCCAAAAAAAAAGGCCAAAAAAGCATCCCCCCCCCCCCCCCCCCCACACACACACACACACACACACACACACACACGACCAGCCCTGACTCCATTCACCGTGGGGTAACTGTATGAGGCTTGCTGGGAGAGCTGCATTCTGACAGAAGCTCTCGGGAGACGGGGCACACATCTGCACACTGGCTTCCCAATGGAGTTTATGCATTATTGAGACGACATCCACCGCCGCTCATTAGTGCCCGCATATGCTCCTGTTCAAGCATCCCGCCACCGTCAATCTACTTCAGCAAAGGAACAGGTCCCACCTCGAAGGTTTCAGCCACCTGACCACAAATGCGGATACAATAAACTGAAGAAAAATGTGTTTAAAATGTTCCAAGAGTGCTACCATAAACAAGGTTGTAAAGTGCAAGATGTATAAGGATATATAAATATAGACAACATATAACAATAAAATCTGACCAAGGCTATTTTTAAATCACTCTCTCTCTAAATAGTTGCGTGTTTCACCTCAAGTGTGAAAATACCTGAGTCTAATCACCAGCACTGCAGCAGCTGTTTACTGAACCATTTGGGTGAGGTGAAATTAAAAACAATAAAAAAAAAAATGCTGCGTGCTACATTTCAATTTGGAAATCCATCTTGAGAAATTGAGAAGTTAGATGCCACACAGCTAAAGCAGCCAAACTGATTGGGATTCAGGGCACTCGCGCAAGGTGCTTCGAAATAAAAATCTGGGAAATCTCCAGAATCACGTTTTCAAGATGTGGACCCCCCCCCCCCCCCCCCCTCCCTCCCCCAACCGCACCTCACCTCAGGGGAGGGCTCCCTTTTACAGCATAATCATTTCGTCTCTACCTCCTAACCATTAATCATGAGCACATCCATACTTCACCTATGCAGCGCTGCAATGGCGGAGAGGGATGCATTCTCCTTCAGGTGCCTCTTAGCAGGCCCCCGTGGGGGGGGATAAGTCCTACGTTTGCAACGGTAAAATGTGTGTGTTGCGCTACAAACAAATCAAGATGCCGAATGCTTAGTAAACACGGTTCCTGAAGCAGCAAACAAAGTCGGGAAAAAAAAAAACAGCCTTTGAGCCGTGTGTGTAATTTTCCGGAGTGCTTGCCTTAGATTTTCTTTGTTATTGTTAAGTGGCATACGGCAAGTACAGGGCTGTCGATGGAGGGCTCAACAGGGGATTGAAAATAGCATGACCTCATGATTGCTCGGAGATCGCGTGGGCTAAAAATAGGACGCCGCATTCCTTGCCGCACACAGAACCCAAAGGAAACGGTTCTGTCAGCCGCTCTACCAGGAGAAATGAAGCAGCCTCTCTCTCTCTCTCTCCGTTGCCATCACTGGAAGCGTACGTTTACGCTAGTGAGCTGAGCTCTCACGCGCACAAACACACAGGCGCTACACACCCTACACACACGCTACACTCGCTTCTCAGTCGGCCTCCTTTCATTCCTGCCTTCATCAATGTGGGGTGTGCAAGCAATGGTAATTGCGAAAGCTGGGGTATTCTTAAAATTGCAATTCACAAAACCCATCATTTAACTTGATGGCGAGACTCGACTTGAGGCATAATTAGAAAAAGATTGTGCATGGTCTCACTCTTGCGCGCCAGAAAGGGGCGGAGGTGTGTGTTTGTGGTGTGTGTGTGTGTGTGTGAGAGTGTGAGTGTGAGCGCGTGTAGGTGGGTGGGGGGGTGTTTTGGATGAGATAAAGCAAATTGAAAAATACCATTGCCTATTTCTGACTCAATTTGGCTGGCCAGAAATATCCAGAAACTATATTTTAGCACGTCTGGTTTCTCTGCAAATGTCAGTGCAATGCTGAGAGAGCCATCAAATGAATAAATATACACAGAGAGAAATGAAAATAAACAGATAAACAGCAACAGATAGGCATTTCAATCACCTCTCAGACAGTGAAGACACGACAACAAAGCTGCAGGTAAAGTGAGTAGACACACACACACACACACACACACACACACACACACACACACACACACACACACACACACACACACACACACACACACACACACACACACACACACACACACACACACACACACACACACAGTAGGTATCAAGTCATGTGAGAGGTACACCATGGGTCAAAGTGCCTGCTTGGTTTCAGGCCTCGGGGTGAACTTAAGGATCAGGTTTCAACTAATAAATAGAGGGAACAAGAGAGAGGGAAGATAAGGACAAAAAAACAGAAGAGACATACAGAGACAGACAAAGAGAGCTAAAGAGAAAGAAAGTGAGAGAATTAAAGAGAGAGAGTGAGGAGCCTCTGTGAGTGACATAACATCCCATGAGGCTGAGGCTCACCTCCAGCTGTGTCTGGAAGCGGGTGTTTCTCAGGGCCATGCCAAGGAAAAGACGCGAGCTGCCCTCTTTTTTGTGGTTTTCAGATTTGTGGAGCATGGCGTCAGGCTTTTTATGATGTGTCGAACATAGCAGCACAAACCAGCTGGAGCATGCAAACGAGCCTGCATGAATAGCACACAAGAGTAGAAGCTCCAGCTTGTATTTAGGTAGCCTGACCACAGAACTCTCTTCAATGATGATCTGACAGTGTTGGTTGATTGTTTTCGAATTAAAAAGGCCCATGTGAAGATTTCTCAGTGAAGCCGGAACGCTACTTTGGAACAAAAGCATAATCGACTGCAACCAGGACGGCACAGAGCAAATCAGTCATCACAACTGTCTTCCGCTATTTATTCAGAACAAAAAAGCTCAAGTCATTGTGCACCAGGGCAAGCCAGGAAGCTCTAGTCGACTCCAGATGACTACGCTGCCGATGTCTGTGGATTATTTTCATAGCTCCGAATTAAAGATTAATAGGTGAGACATAAAAAGAGCTGTGAGCACGACGTCAGCTTCCCTCAGTTCATCCGGAGTGCAGCACCCATCCCATATATAACCGCTGCTGGAAAGTTAAGAGAGCACTTTGCCAACTCCTCCGGTCGTGAGAACGGCGTAGCCACTTTTTATCGCGGAGCGCGGATGGATGCCCCCAAACTTTCCAAGAGTTTAACCGCAGCAGCAGCGACTACATTCACTGTGGTTAGCGGTGACACCATTTTCACCCCTGCACTAAGTCTGCATGAAACCTCAGCATCTGCAATTCAGATCAGCTAGACACTCGCAGAGCACGCCGCCCTCCTTCCAAAATAGCTCGCCATTTTCTTAACAACTAAATACACACAGTTAATTGGGGGGGTTGAGAAACAATGGCCTCCTTTTTAGAAATGCGAGTCTTAAAAATCCCGACACTGGTATGCAAATAGGCTTGAGAAAGACCTCCCGAGACGAAACATGTATTATAAACGTCATGATGGCCACAATAAAGACTTCTATACTATCTAGAAATGTACCTGTTTGACTAAGCCAAAGGGCTTTTTAAGTAAGTATTTTTCTATGCTCAAACATTTGAGTCATTTTGCATGGCCCAAGTTGAACATTGAACCCAAGATCTATGGCCCAAGATCTTTGGGCATCACCAATGGCCTAAAATATTTACAATATTCCAGTGTTTGCTAATAAGCTGCTATTAATGCCTATTGCCACAACTGCATTTGGCCTGAAATGATCATATGGAGTTACCCACCTCTAACCCCCTGTTCACAGAACACAGGGAGGCCTGATGCATTCTCTGTCCCAAAAAAAACCACATGAAATCTCAAAATGACAATGACCAAAGCATCACTGTGAAAGGATTCTGCTGTTCACGGCCATTTCAGTCACCTTCATTTCACCTGAGAGCGAGGGCCTGGCTGACAATAAGCCTATTAACCTAACAGGCACTTGATATCTGCGCGGCATGATATGGGTCAAGAGGTAATGTAATCTCAGTTTCTCTGTGGCTTTGCAGACAAGACAGAATTAAGACATTACAGGACTAATGAGGCTGGGCCTGCCACACCAGAGCCGTGGAGTCAGCACTCCCTGAGTTTGCAGTCCCCTTTTCATGCGCACTCAAGCAGCACAGCCTGGTAAAGGAATAATCTCAAACACACACACACACACACACACACACACACACACACACACACACCTCCCAGAGCCCATGGAGGAGCACACACACACACACCTCCCAGAGCCCATGAAGGAGCACACACACACACACACACACACACACACACACACACACACACACACACACCTCCCAGAGCCCATGGAGGAGCACACACACACCTCCCAGAGCCCATGGAGGAGCACACACACACACACACACACACACACACACACACACACGGACACACACACAATGTGGAGGCATTTGGGGTCTGAAAGGATTTCTGGCTCTATAGCCTTCCGCTCTAGCCTTCCTTTATCTGCCAGCGCTCTGGGTGTGCTCCTGTTTGTTGAGGAACATTCATTTGGGCCGGAGGTAAAACTCCCGCCTGCCTGGTTTCAGCTCCAAAGGGAACATCCACCTGAAACAGTCTGATGCAGTTCTATAGCCATGGTGGACAGGTAGCTATTGATTGAATGGGATTTCTGCCTCTCTGCTCCCCCTCACCGCCCCCCGCCCAGTCTCTGCTCTCTCTCTCTCTCTCTCTCTCTCTCAGCTCAGTCCAGCGCTCTGGAGCCCCACGGAGCCAGGCTGCCGTCTCCCCCCGCTCTCCCTCCCTCCCTCTCTCGCTCTCGCTCTCTCTCTCTCTCTCTCTCTCTCTCTCCCAACCTTATTAATACTACCCAAACATGATTTATTATTTATTGCAGCAGAATGTCTACAAGGGCCCGGGCCGGCTTGATGGATATCCGTGGGCCAGAGGGCCATTATTTCCCGCATGTCATATTGAATTCTACAGGGGTGTACTCCATTTTCACCTGTGCTCCCAACATGGTCAGCGGCGCAGGGGGGGGGGGACTAGGCGACCTGTCACGGGGACACGGCGGAGGAGAAGGAGAACAGGACAGAGGGGGCCATAGGGACGGGGTTCTGCTGGTATGCGACAAAGATCCCTTTCATACTTCCCCCGACAAAACAATGTCAGGTCCAGTACAGCGACGCTAACAGTAATAGCAATGGACATGGCCACCGTAGGAATACGATGAGATGTAACAGGTAACTCACTTTTTTTTAGAAGGGCGTCTGGACAAATGCGGACAAGGACTAGAGCTGATTAGTTTTATTCAAATTGTTATAATGGAGCGGTGAAGCTGTGATGCTCATTTTTTTTACATTCCTTCTGGGAGGACCGTTTGGATATTTAATTGAGCGCCGGCTGGATTCAATTCCAGCGCTCGCCGTGCAGCCTCCATTTTGAGCCAATAAGGCGGAAGCCTCAGCTACCAAATCAGCCCTGATGGAAGGGTCTCACCTGCGAGGCGGCAGGGAGGCAATAACAAGCAGGAGACAGCGGGAGAGAGAGAGAGAGGGGCGCCCGCTGC
This sequence comes from Clupea harengus, assembly GCF_900700415.2. Lineage (NCBI taxonomy): Eukaryota > Metazoa > Chordata > Actinopteri > Clupeiformes > Clupeidae > Clupea > Clupea harengus. The sequence goes on from NC_045153.1 coordinate 29,319,676, forward strand.
CAGAATGACAGGACTGATATTCAAGCACAGCCCCGTCACATCTAACCGCCCAATGTCACCAGGAGGACATCATGGCCCAATGAAAGAGCCAGAGCACAACAGAGATATTCCTTTACTAGTGGCTATACAGGGCCCTTCCAATGAGGTCATCAGGTGCTGTCTAGTCATGATGGTAGTCCTGAGTGTCACAATGCAAAGTGCTAGTGATTAGAGGGGGGGGGGGGGGGGGGGGGTAAAGAGAGGGAGGAGACGGAGAGATAGACGGCGGGAGAGGAAGTGAGGGTGAAAAAGGGTGAAGGACAGTTTGTTTATCCGAGTTTTGGAAAGCAACGGGGAGGAGCCACCAGATGGAGTTTAATTAGCCAACTGGCAAAGTGCAGGACAGCCTGGGCCGAACAACCTGACTCAGCACAAGCAATCCCCTGTGTCTACCACATGAATAACACACACACACACACACACACACACACACACACACACACACACAGACACACAGCCTGGGCCGAACACACTGACTCAGCACAAGCAATCCCCTGTGTCTACCACACGAATAACACACACACACACACACACACACCCTCAGCCCTTTGCCTCCCACATAAATAACCATTATTGACACCTCCCTGATGTGGCACCGCAAGCTATTGCTAACCCCACCTTGGCTAATCAATGAATGAATGAATGACTGACTGACTGACTGACTGACTGTTCCTTCCCATGCTAGCACACACACACACACACGTGAGTCCAGCAGTCGGAGTGATTTGCCTTAGTTTCATTCAGGAGACATTCAGGAGGGCCACCCTTCTCCCAGCCAGTGAGTCACAACCACCTCCTGTACTCCACCTCTGCTCCTTCACACGCAACCCGTTGTGCTAGGAGGTCATCTGCAGCAACAACACTGAGGGAAGGACAACAGGAAGCTCTTCTCAGCTGACGCTTTGCATGAGAGAGAGCACACACGCACACACGCACACACACACACACACACACACACACACACACACGTGCACGCGCCTCAACGTTGAGCTTGGCACTCAGGATGAACTCTCGTTGCAGGAACGCAGTGGCTCTTAATCTGGTTTCACGCTCGCTGTGGAGCGACACGTTGCCATGGATCAGCAGCAGTTAGCCAGAGACATAAAAAAACGAAGAAAAAAAAACGAACAAAAGCAAAACAAGCCACGCGGGGTGATCCCTCCCATCCATCACACTAACCTGCCTGCTGGGTCATGACTTCCATGGTGCCGCATCAATCACCACGCCAAAAACAAAATCCAATATGTGTCTATTCAATATCATAGGCAGCTAACAGGAGGCTATTAGAGCTCAGTAGCAGCACTCATTTAAACGCACACATTCCCCCTGTGCCTTGTTCTGCTCTGGATCCCCAGAGAAGCCATCATTAGTGATCTGCAGCGTCATCGATCAGCAGCCAGGCCACGCGGCTGAGGCTGACCCTCAGACATTCACACACGTGCAGGCAAACACACACACACACACACACACACACACACACACACACACACACACACAGGTTCAAGGGGACTGTGGTTCGCAGCGGTCGTGTGACCACTCAAGGCGAGAGAGCGTGAGCGAGTGAACCTGCGTCAGTGGACACACACACCCACTCCAGTGATGTACGGCCTGCAGGTCACTTCTCTGAACTGAGCTCAGAACAGCCTGCTGCACTCTTTGGCTTTTCCTGGCCATCGATTGGGACGCGTGTCGCCCAGAGTTCAGGCCAGTGGGCCGCTGCTGCTGCTGCTGCTGCTGGCATGGCGGGGCAAGGACAGGACAGGGAAAAGGAAGTGGATGGCGTGAGCCGGGTCGGAGCAGGCGCTTGGCTTCCACACGCTGATCCACTTAGCGGGGCATCCTGTGGGCCCCCGGGGTCGGCTCGTTATCTTCCTGCTGCCGCCGCCGCCGCCGTCTCGCACATATGTCTCCCAAATAAATAAAAAGCAGTGGCACTGCGCTCGCACTAATCTACTGAGTGACTGCAGGCGGGGGAAATGAAATGAATGTGGTGCAGCTCTGGTGCTGGTGCTTTATTTATTTGTGTGTGTGTGTGTCTCTGTGTCTCTGTGTGTGTGTGTGTGTGTGTGTGTGTGGCGTCTGGTTCGTCTCGAGGAGCAGACCCATACAAGGGGCCAGGCCGTGTCTCAAGGCTCCATTGGACTAAATGATGCTGTTTAAAAGCTGTTTGTAGGAGTGCTGTTCTGAAAGCTTTGTTGGGAATATAGTCAGGCATGAACAAGGCACATCTACTAGCCTGAGCCTGCCTGTGATGTCTTCCACCAGTGCAGCAGAAATTCAATTCCCTAGCGCGCGCCACACACACACACACACACACACACACACACACACACACCCACACCCACACCCATCATGGCTCTTGTCTGGGTTTTTGTCACTGCACAAACACCATAAATCAGCCCCCTGCTGTTTGTTTCTTCCCACTGTTGGCTTGCAGGGGCTGGAGATTGAAAGTGTAACACAAGACAAAAAGCAAAGGAAGGCTTTATCTTCCAGGGGACATGTTGTGTTTTCTTGTGCTTTCTTCACCACCACCACCATAGTCTCTCCATCCCTCACTTTAAAGGTTGCACCTATAGAGGACAGTGAGGTCAGCGCAGTGTGTGTGTAGGCCACCTGAACGGCCAACCTCCGGAGAGGAGAGGGCAGGTGAGATGAGCTCCTTGCCCCGGCTGCGATATAAATAGGCTGTGTGCTGGCGCGCGATGTGAACAGCTGCATACTGAGGCAGCCTCTCTCCTCCGAGCACCGCATCCATATTTATGGGAGGCGCGAGGAGAGGACGGAGCGGAGTGATGCCTTTGTGCCGCAACGCAAATAACACGCACAAGAAAAATGCTGCGCTTGGTGACTTGCCGGGCGCGGTCGACAATCCCAGCCCGCTGCTCTGTGGTACATAAGGAGCACACGCACACACACACACACACACACACACACACACACACACACACACACACACACACACACACACACACACACACACACACACACACACACACACACACACACACACACACACACACACACACACACACACACACACACACACACACACACACTCCAGCATCCCTCCAATTTCCAAAGCCCTAGAGCTAAAGATGTCACTGCTTCCCCTTCTAGCATAAAGATCTGCAAATAAACTGGGCCACAGCACCATATTTCCACTCGTCTTCATTACAGAGGGGGGACAGCAGAGTAGCAAAAGAGGGCAGAGGAAAGGAGAGGGGGAAAGAGGGAACAAGGAAGAGAGAGAGAGAGAGAGAGGAGAGAGGAGAGAGAGAGAGAGCGCGAAAGAGAGAGAGCGAGAGAGAGAGATAAAGCCATCCTCATGCAGAGAAGCACAGGCGGGGGGACGCTTGTGGAATGAATTCAAGCCGTCACTATGATCATGGCCATTTGTAGGCAGGATGCAGCGGAGAGGCGGGGAGCGCTGCCACAAACAACACAGCCTCGCAGGCCTTGAGTCCCAACACCAGGAGGACCCAAGGAAGTGGTGGGTGCTCGTTCGTGCGTGCGTGCGTGCGTGCGTGCGTGCGTGCGTGCGTGCGTGCGTGCGTGCGTGCGTGCGTGCGTGCGTGCGTGCGTGCGTGCGTGCGTGCGTGCGTGCGTGCGTGCGTGCGTGCGTGCGCGCGTGCCACCCACATCTGGGTGGCGAGGGCGGGGACAGGAAGCGAAGCAGAGCTCTGAAACGCCGCGGCCGCCGCGCTCCAGCGCCAACCTCCACACGGGGAGCAGGCCAGCCGTGCAGGACCAGAAGGTCGTCTGCTGACCTCAGTGCTTCAGTAATTACACAACTCATTAACCTCTGACAAACTGCTTAGACCCTGACACATCCACGTGGTTGTGAGTGAGTGAGTGTGTGTGTGTGTGTGTGTGTGTGTGTGTGTGCACGTGTATGTGGGTGGGTGGGTGTGTGTGTGTGTGTGTGTGTGTGAGAGAGGGAGACAGAGAGAGATAGAAATAAACATTGAGGGAGTACGTATGGGTGTGTGTGTGTGAGTGAGAATGTGTTTATTTATACGGGTGGGCGTGTGAATCTCTCTGTAATGGACTTGAACTTGTCCACTGCGAGAGGAATGTCTGGGCGAGTGAAATTCCAAGGAGAGGGCAATCGGTCACTGCCGACTCCTCACTACTCGCTCTTGTGTGGGCAAAGGAAGGGTGTGTGTTTCAGGTAGTGTGTGGAGAGTGTGTGATGGTCCACGCCTGGAGGAAGTCCACAGACTTGACCGTCAATAAAACCATCTGGTCCCTCAAACAGTTCTTCACTCAGTAGTCAAACGGCTACCTTTACCGCAGACAGTGTATTTCTCAAACGTCAATACGTCGCATTGATCCTGATAAAACATGAAATTAAATATCGACTGACCTCCTTCCAGCCTCGCTGAGAAAACCTGCATGCTACTGCCTGCTGCTAGGTGAGGAGGAGGAGGAGGAGGAGGAGGAGGAGGAGGAGCAGCAGAAAATCAAAACCTCAAACACGCCGCCACTTAAGTGATCAAGGCTCTGGAGTGCTGGAGCGAGTGCGAGGGAAGCGTCAAGCACAGTCACTCCTGACGTGAGTGAAGCACTTCAGGGCCTCGACGTCTGCCTGGCGGCGCAGATGGGCTGCCACGTGAGGCCATTAGCCCCGTCATCCTGCCCCACTATACTCAAACCTGCCCCCCCCCCCCCCCGAGAGGGATGACCTCACCGCACCGCACTCTCTGCTCTTCTCTTCTCTTCTCTTCTCTGCTCTGTGCACACTGAAGGCCTTCCTGCCCGTGGTCCCGTCACCCTCCGTCATGGGTCAGCGCATATCAGCACTGGCCCCCATAGAGTGCTGCTGCGCCTGGGCCACATAAAAGAGCCTGCCTTGCCCGCCATCCGTACGCATGTACAGTAGAAATATATATATAGTATGTTCTTTGTAACGTCTGTCCGTACGAGTGGAACTAAAGCAGTGCTGAAGGCAGCCCATTCTACAGCTACAGCTACATAGAGGTGGAGAAGGGAGAGAGAGAGAGAGAGAGAAAGAGATGGAGGGAGAGAGAAAGAAGGAGTGTGGGGGGAGGGGGGTTCTCCCAGGAATGAGCCCCACGGAAGGGAGCCGCATGCTCTGGACATTCCTGAGGCATCAGCGATTTTTCTGCTTGTCTCCGTTTGATGTGCTTTCCTCTTAATCTCCCCGTGGCCTGTCTACCTTACATAAAGGCACGCGCGCTGAAGAGGATCCGTTTATTCATTCATTTATGCATCCATTCATGGGGAGGCGAGTGCGCTGCCTCCTGCACAGACTCCATATGGTTATTACATTACACTTCAGCGCTGCTACGCAGTTAGAATCGCCCAGTGATCGCCAACGCTCCAGGCAGGCACTGATTAAACCTACAACTCCCAGCGCAAGCACACATGTGGGCACATTGACCTATGGCTTTCAATGCCCATGTACTGTGGGCAGGTATAAGTACCCACACAGGCATATATGTGCATTTAAGCCAGTACCTACACTCACACATCAAGCATGCCAACATGAAAGCCATGGCGTCCTCTCATACGGTCTTTTTGGCGGAGCAGAATAACTGAACCTTCACTAAACCTCTGTGTGCCGTGTGTGAACATAGAGTGGTCTGGTCTGCCCTTCTGCTGGCCTGAGCTCTCCAAACCATCTCACCTCACTTCTCCTCCACCTCATTTTCAGGAGAAAACAGAAAGATTTCCAAAGACACAAACAAACCCTGTGGCTGGCAAGCTGAATATATATATATATATATATATATATATATATATATATATATCAAAAACTAGCCTAAAACACTGGTTCCTCCTTAGCAGCCTGAGAAGGAGTGGCGTGATCAGTGTATCTTTTGGACCCCATTAGGGTTCTATTAGAACAACCTGTAGCAGCAGCTACACTCAAGTGACACATAAATACAAGGTGTCAAGACACTGCCCCCATTTCCCTGCTATAGGAGCTATATATATATATATATGTGTGTGTGTGTGTGTGTGTGTGTGTGTGTCACCCTGCAGGTCCTCACATAACCCACTTTCTCACCCTGTCATTATAGACGAGTTAAATCTACCTCCCCAAGTCAACAGGAAAAAAAGCGAACAATGGAAACAAAAACAGAAGAGGAAGAAAAGCCATTGTGAGTGTTAATGGCGTGTCATGTCGATGCTGGAGCCTGCCCTTCACAGCTCAGGCATGGTTTCAGGCCAGGCTGCTGTGGCACGTGCAGGACTACTCAATCTGCATTAAGATTCCCAAGAAAAGAAAGCCCCAAGTAGAACAACACACACACACACACACACACACACACACAATTAAATCAATTAATATCAATTAGTAAATGTGCATATACTTTGCCAGCAGCCAGCATTCACAGATTTTCTCCTTCGAGCAACATGTCCATGCTCTCTGCATGCTAAGCAGAGCAGGGGGTATAGCTGTGCTGTGAAGCTCACAGAGAGCCGTGCTACTGCATGTGTGGATTCAAAGAGGGACGTGCACAGTCTGTGCTCCATGCCTTGCCACAGTGGAGACCTAATAGTGAGAGACGTTGACCTGCGTGTGTGTGTGGATGGTTTACATTATGGATTAAATACTCTCACTGATGTAAGGATTACTGGAGTGCTGACAATTTCACATTATATCCATGCTAAAGCTACATGCTCAACTTCAAGACTGAGGTTGTCTGAGGCGCTGCCAGCTTGATTAGGCCCGGACACAGAGGACAGCATGGCATAAACGTCCCATTCTACAGCCAATTTGTAAGATCATTGTATTACCGCAGCCAATGTTTATAATCTAAGAAAACACTGTCGAGTGCGAGCCCCTCCAACTCATGCAAACTAAATGTTGTGCAACATGAATAATTTACGGTGCTTAACTTGTGTTTATTTGTGCTGCCAAAGAAGTAGCGGGTTTGCAATGAGATGCAAGCTCAAGGAGGCAAATGAGAGCTTGTGAGTGCAAACTCGGCTGGCTACGTTTCTCCGTCTCACGAGGACGAGATGTTCGTGACATGGTCAAAAGATACATTCAGACTTCCAGCGCGCTCCATCTGTGGTGGCTGCGAAACCAGAGACAAGAGGCCTGCCCTTTGATTAATATTAATAAGGCCTCGCACAACGCAATGCGAAGTGGTGTACACTGAGAGGGAAAATATGATTAAAAAGTAAATGCCCTTTGCCAAAATGACCTACTTCCCATCTGAATGCAATTCTGGGTTGAAATGTATAGAAAGATGGACATGAAAAATAGATGCGGATGAACCTGAGCAGTCCAACCCCCATGACACCCGACTGCATTGGCTCATGACTTTAGGTGAAAATATAGGGCACACACCAGGGTTTTTCCTGCATAGAGAAAATGTGGGCGCGCGCCTAAGCCGTTTTCCCGAGCGCCTACAACAAATCCCGAGCGCCTAAGGCAAAAAAAAAGTTCGCGATAAAAAATAAATAAAAAAAAGCTGTCATTCATGGCGCAATTCAGCTTAATGGTGTTTTGAGCCCTCACCGTTGACTTCAAGGCAGCAGCTGCCTGGAATGCGCATCCCACCTCCCACCCCTGAGCCAATCATTGGACAGAAGCTGCTCCAAGCTTGCCAGTTTACAGAATACGTTGGTTTGAATTTGAGATTTGAGCAAGCAACTTATTGTAGCTAGCTTTTAGCTGTTTTAAACCAAGGCACTTCAAAAATGTTGTTTACAACCTGCTTACAAATCTGGTTAAAACAACTAGTGAAGGTGTTTTAGAATAATATTAATGCCATATACAATAACTGACTTTATGTTAACACCACTAATTAATGTTAGCTGTCTAATTATTTAGCGCAATGCTAGCATGCATCTACCGTAATTCGATTTTTAACCAAGGTAGCCTATTGTACTGCAAAATATTGATCGCGACCTGTTTACAAATCGGCCATCTGCCAATCACTCAACTTGCTTATGCATCCTGACTTCATCAGTCGGCGGTGATTTTGAGCATGACATTCCATTTTCAGTATTCATGGCTTTCAATGTATTAAAATATCTGCTATGTTGAGGACCTACACAGGTGTAGGCTATTATTTGATTTGTCTACCCGTTTGAACGAGTACCAGTAGACCGCGGAGCCTCGGGAGAGGCAGACAACCGCATTGGTTTATCAATGAAAGCTCAGCTCGTTCGGAGGAGAGCGGATAGATTTGTGTTGCATCTCGAATATAATAATATGAATTATTAATTATATAATTATTAATTATTAATATTAATTATCATTGATAAACCGGTGCGGTTGTAAACTGTCGTTCCGCTGCGAGGGCCAGCCCGACGTGCACGAATACACCTGTACAAATGCAAATGAAATGTCCACTCAAAATGCTGACAGTTTGATTTCCAACGCAGCCTCCATTGGTGGGCCAATAGAAGTTAAACACACTATTAAACATATTTGTGGACAGTTTTAATAATAAAAACAAAAAGAATGGTATGTAGGTTTGTATAATAAAAATGAATAGTAAATATAGCTGCAAGCAGCGATGCGGATTCCTCCAAAGATTGCGAAACCAGGGGAAAATGTATATTCTTCACAATTTTGGAAAGAAGAGTAAAAGAAGGAAAGAAGAGTGGAAGAAGGAAAGAATAGAGGAAATATTAGTGAAGAAGGGAAAGAAGAAAAGAAAGAAGTGTCTTGCTAAAGGACACTTTGACAGGGAATCGAACTCACAACCTTCTGATTAATAAATGAATTCTCTACCCCTGTACCACTGACGCTCAGGTTTATATGTCAAAGATTTGCATAGATAAACTTCTTGTTTGGCGGCTTTTCTGCTGAGTGGCTGTACCGGACAAACGGTTGTGAGGATCAAAATTATATGTATAAGTTTTGTGAAGCTTGGTCTGAAGATCATCTCTAGTGATTTTGAAGAAGATTTGACCAAAATTGTAGGAGGACTAGGCTTTCAAAGGTTTTTTGATCAAACCGGGAATAACAGAAAATCTATACAACCGAAAATTGTTGCCATTGAACATTGAATTCGTCTTTATCCAAGGAATCCAATGGTACCTCATTTTTGAAAATCGGTCAAATGGTTCAAAAGTTACAGTGTTAACAAAAGTCCAACTTTGACCCGTTGGTGGCGCTAGTGTGGTCTAGTGGGAGACATGAAACTTGGTGTGAGTGAAGAAGGGACTGTCCTTAATGAGTGTGCCAAATTTCAGAAAAAGTTACCATACGGTTCTAGGGGCTGCCATTGACTCCCATGGTACAAGAATAATAATACCTACAATAACAATAGGGTTCCTCCTGACGGAGGAATCCTAATAATAGATAAACTTGAATTTCATAATTTGTGTGTTCCATTTCTGACCACTGGTTAGTTCTAAAGTAAACCTTGATAATCTTTGAACCATACATGATAGCACCATGGGGCTTGGACTATTGTCAATCTATTTGAATCTAAGCTAATAAGGTGACATGGTAACACAGACTGCGCGCATAGCGCGCTTTTTTCTTTTTCTTTTTTTGAGCACCGAAGACCCATTTTGACCCAGGAAAAACCCTGCACACACACACACTGTGAGTGAGGTGCTGCTGTCGGATGTCCAGTCGGGACAGGCGTGTTATTACTGGTCACTGGGCACGTGGGCGAGTTGACAGTACAGTATGCAGACGTCATGAGGGATGGGCGAGAGGGAGAGTGTCCATTTCCCCCCCCCGCTATTTTCCACAAAATAAATTCTTCCTGGCTTCCATGTCTCGTAGTGCATGTAAGCTAACTGAGCAAAATGCTGAGGGGAGCACAGTAGCAGGATGCGAGTCAGTCTTCCAGATGACTCCAGAGGAAGCAAGTGACACTGAGTGCCCAGTGCTCCCGCCTCAGAGGTCAAGGGTCAGAGCCATGGCGGGAGGAGCTTGGGTTCCGGATCACTATCTGGCCCCCCATCAGAAGCTCAGGAGACAGGGGAGAGAGAGGGCGTGCCTGACAGACATGCTGAGTGCAGCAGAAGTCAAGGGTCGGTGTCCATATCCCTTCTCTGCATGTCACCACAGAACAGGGTGAGCTGAAGTTCTCCTAGGCCTTACTTCTCCAAGTAAACAATTGAGAAGGAGTGAGAGAAGATAAAAAGAGAGAGAGAGATAGAATAGAAAAGAAAAGTGAGAGGAGGGGAACAAGTGAGACTGAAAGGGAGAAAGTCATTTATTGGCATCAAAATCAAAACACAAAAACGTCAGTTAGCAATGACGGCTGACAAACAGGCATCATCAGGCAATCAATCAAGGAACTCCACATTAGCCGGCGTGTGTGTGTGTGTGTGAGTGAGTGTGAGTGTGTGTGTGTGTGTGTGTGTGAGTGAGTGTGAGTGTGGATGTGTGTGTGTGTGTGTGTGTGAGTGAGTGTGGATGTGTGTGTGTGTATGTATTTTGACAGCCTCCTAAGTAGATCCACAGTCTGATGAAATAGGGAGCGCCTGAGCATGAAGTCACATGGCCTCATGGTCTCAGCTCATTGGCTGTGTAATTAGCCACAGCCTCCATCAGAGGCAGGCCATCAGCGGAGGGCAGAGAGGGACCCGGAGGAAGGCGGTGGAGCCGACGGCTCGCTCGCTCGCTCCCTCAGCATCCGCGGCCCATTTGCGCTCCAGACAACAGGAGGTGCGTCCTCCTCCTCCTCCGCAGCAGAGCAACAATCAGACGAGTGGAAAGGCTCACGGACACAAAAGGAGGAGGACTCGCACCACAACCAGCCACCTGCTCAGGACGTCCTGCTGGTTCCCTTTGGAGGTTACAGACTCAGGATTACAGGACGGAGAAAGACAGACAGAGAGAGAGATCAGAGCTAACGCTAATTCTCACAACCTTATCTTCTTCAGACACAGTGATCACAGCGAGGAACAGATGCAGACTAAATATTGAAATATTTTGCTTAAGTTATAAATCAACACTAACAAACAAATGTCTCATCACACTCATGCCAAGAGTCGGCAAAGGTTCTGTAAATGTGGCTGCCAAAAGTCAGTAGTCAAGCCCACAGAGCCTCCTGACCCTTCAGTGGAACACACCACGCTGCAGGAGCAGAACCACGGCGGTGTGGACGGGGGACGGGGGGCGGGGGGTGGGGGGCTGGGTTTTAATCACTGTTTTTTTATGAGCTCTAGCAGCGGGCTGGGAGCGGGGAGAGGACTCCCTCTGCCTCCTGCAGCCCACTTTTATGGCTTCCAGAGCGTCCTCTGTTTACACCCATAATCCTCGGCTGCTGGAGAGAGAGAGATGGGGCTGAGTGGGATGCCTTGTGGGCCGGTGAATGATGCAGAGTGAGGGAGGGAGGGAGGGAGGGAAGGAGGGTGAATGAGGGAGAGAGTGAGTGAGAGTAAGTGAGAGAGTGAGGGAATGAGTGAGGGAGAGAAAGAGTGAAGGAGAGAGTGAGGGAGAGAGTGAATGAGGGAGTGGGTGAGGGAGTGTAAGTGAGAGAGTGAGAGAGTGAGGGAATGAGCGAGGGAGAGGAAGAGTGAAGGAGAGAGAGAGTGAGGGAGTGGGTGAATGAGGGCGTGGGTGAGGAAGAGAGAGGATAGCATGAAGGAGCAAGCCCCCTTGCCCAACAATAGCCTTCATTACCAAGCAAGGGTCACATTTATGAAGGCAAGAGCGGGGAACTTAGAACCTCACAACACACAGAAATACACTCCCAGAGCAAGGGCAGTCAGCAACTGACCTCATAATGAAGATCAAGACCTTGACCACAGGGCATCGCCCTTCCTGATAGACACCAAAAGCTGACTATGGGCAGAGAAGCACTATGCCATCATCATCATTATCATCATCCTCCTCCTTATCATCATCCTCATCTCTCCAGCTAAAAGATCCGATTAGAGCCCACTGTGTTGACCCATTCAAACCACATCCTCTTTTCCACACAGTCAGGCCTTGTTCAGAACAACAACAGCTGATGCATGTTCATGCATTTCTGAGCGACTAGAGAAAATGTGTTTGTTGTGTTCCCATGCCAACACCATAGGTGACTCAGTTCAGATAGTGGGAACAACACTGCTCTGGCTATTGTTTTTAGAAATGTTTGTCAGCCATGGAGCCATCTCCTCCACTGTCCTGTTCTGGTATCACCGTGAATCATACCGTGAGGAAGGAGAGTCAGCAGGGATACGTTCACATTTCACAGGTTTAATCTGAAGTCAAGACTTGATGTGAATCGGGGCTACGTCCAAATATGGCAGTACATCAAATGCCAAATCACATTTGGAGACATTTTTCATCTTCATGAGAGATAATTCCTCGACTATTCATAGATGTCCATCCATCCGTCCCCTTCCTGTCGTGAGCGGCGGTGTGAATACTTCAGGGAGAAAAACAATAATCAGTTTAATTCAAATTGCTTTCAGTCAGGCAACAAGTCTGAAGTCCGTTCATAATGAGCAAAGGCCTGGCTCGGGCAGGAGTGACACACAGCCCAGAGACGAAGACAGCAGAGAGCGGTGCGGCAGGTTAGCCAAGCGGGAGGATGACTAGACTCCAGCTGTAGGGCAAATATGGTCTGAGGCCTTTGAAGACGTCAGCCATCATCTGACGGGGTGGGGTGGGGGGGCTGGGGGTGCAAACATCACTGCATTTGCCGCCAACAGAAGGGAAAACGCTCGAGTGAAGGTTGAATGAAAGGCAAGCTGTTTGCAAATGCGTAGTTTAAAGGGGGAAACATTTAAAGTTACGTTAATTACAGCACCATGCGTTCACTTGTCCAGAGTGTTCACGGTGAGGCCGGGGGTGTGTTTGGAGGGGGCAATGATGTATGTTTTTTTTAATTCAACTCGACTCTTTGGGCACAAATGCCAGGCGTGAGTCACGCGAAAAAAAAGCGAGGCTCGGAACTCCCTCCTGCCTTCCACAGTTCTGGGTCCTAAACAAACAAATGAGAGGACATTTGGACAAGACTAAACAGCGTTTTGGGAAGCCAAAACATCCATAAGCGCAACGACGCGGGGAGAGAAAACACCCTTACATCGCATGTTTGTTTTCGACACTGAATAAAAGCACCCAGATGCCTTCTGGCTCATGGTCTCGTTGCGGAGCGGGTCTGGTGATGAGCGCAGAGAGCTCTCGTCGGCTTTAGAGAAGAGCCCCTCCAACACTCCCAGCGCAGTAGTCAACCGTGGCGAGCGGTGGCCCTGTCAACAGTGTGCAGAGGAGACCGAAAGAGAGCAGAAAGGGAGCCCAGGGATCTCAAGAAACCCTCTGGGGCGGGAGGCACAGCAGACGTGTCACTCAGGAGAAATACGCCACAGTCCTGTGCGCAGAGCCCCGTGGTGTATCTGATGCTGCTGATGCGAGATTCACACTTTTGCCATGTTCTGGAGGGGGGAGGAAACGGCATCAGCAGAGGAGATTTGATTCATCTGACTGATCCAGCTTGAGATCTTCCTTCGCCTCCACATGCTGTTAGGGGTTGGGGGATGATCAATTTGACAATTACCGCAGAGTGCCTCCTCTCCCTCCCCTGCCTGGCCTGCCGTGGTGGGGCCTTTCCATGCCTCAACCACCAAGATCACAGAGGAGGGTTGCCCTGTCGGGAGAAATATGTTCAAGGCCTGTGTGGCTCGCTGGGACTGCCAAGGGACACACACACACACACACACACACACACACACACACACACACACACACACACACACACACACACACACACACACACACACACACACACACACACACACACACACACACACACACACACACACACACACACACACAATCTTAAACGTCTTTGGTCATCTGCAGACTTGGAGCAGAGAGATAGGGAGAAAGAATGCCATTCTGGGAAGTGTGTGATCCAGAGATCCACCCGGTGGCCTCCTTGCAGGACATCATCTCTGCATCAGCGCCTGCTTAAGGGGACTATGGCAACAGGGCCAGAAAACCAAAAGGCAAAATGTATTTCTAATGAGACAAGTGACAAACACAACAACAACACTGCTTATAAAAGGACCAACCACAGTGAAGAAAATAAAGCCAGTGGGCCCGCGGCGGTTAGTTCATTATCGGGTGCGTTGCCCCACGCGTGTGAATGGAACACAACAGGACTTTCCCTCTACATTACTAGTCTTTTCCACCCACCATCTTCCACATGGATCCACCCATTATGGAGCCTTTGAAAAGCCTCACAGCGGATGTACACACATAGCATCGTTCACACGTGCAACCTATGGGGGATTTAACGGGATAATATAGAAACTGCAAATCTTTCATATGGTTTTGGAAACTGCCAGAAGTTTCACAAGATACTACTGACGAAATCTGACCCTTAAAAGAAAACATTTTGTGTAGTAATTAGAATTACCATTTTTATTTAATTCTTTATTTTGCACAAGATGACTTGCTCCCAACTCTATTGAGGATTGATCTTAATTTAGGACAAATTGTTTAATTAAAGCTATTTATAGAACAATGTGCCTTTCTTTTTCCCTCTTGCTGTTCACCCAGCAGAACAGCATCTATTCATTTTCTTTCCCAGAGAACTGTGGCCTTTTCCCAGAAAAGAACAAGCTGAATAGTAGTATTACATGAGTGGTCAAGCAGCACAGAAATAAGGTCTTCATTATCTGAGTGAAATGGCTAGGGACGTGCCCCTGCTCTATGTAGGCGTCAGCCCATGAGGGTGAAGAACAACGGGCTCCACGCTAGCATACGCTTACTTAACCAAACGTGACATCGCCTCAGAGGGGTGATTTGTGTTTCCACTCACTGTGATAAATACATGCCCTAACACACACACACACACACACACACACACACACACACACACACACACACACACACACACACACACACACACACACACACACACACACACACACACACACACACACACACACACACACACACACACACGCAAAAAAGGGGGAGAAAAAAAAAGACTGTCAACAGGCCTGTAGTCATCAGGCGGTGCAGTCACTGTGATCTTTGCAGAAAGCTAAATTGCCATTGATTTGCTGTGGCTAGCGTTCTGCGGGCCCAGCAGGGTTCAGAGCTGCTGTGTAGGGTAAATAAAGAGGCCCGTCTATCACATCCGACTGCGCCAGCACCTCCACACTGAGCTGACGAGCTGCTGGAACAGCTTGAGCAAACAGCGCGAGTGAGAGCGTGAGGCGTCCATGCCCACGCAACACAACGCAACGCAACGCAACGCAAAGCAACACAACACAACCCAGTGCTCCCCTTCCCTCCGCTCCACCAGCCACTGTAGCCAGCCAGCGTGGAGGAATTTCATGGCTTAGAACCCAAAGCCAAGCCAATATGCACTTGATCTGTGATCCCAGATTATGATTTTCTTTTCAGAAAAAATCACGCAATAACAGCACAGTGCATATAGCCCTTATGAAATCAGGCTATAGAGTCAAACATCTTTCAGATGTTAGCAGGGTGAAGGACTGGCCCTTCTTGTTTTTTTCTTAGGAATTGTAATGACAGCCTCATCCTCGGGAGGTCTATATGGTTTTGCAATGAGACATCAATTGCGCTACCGAAACACTGAAAATACCCTCAAATGTCTAGGTCCAGCATAGCCCCACCACAGCAGCAGGCTGGTCTGACTAAAACTCATTCCATGTCATGTACTCATTTTGTGTGTGTTTTCAGAGGAAGAGGACTCATTTTTTCCCTGCTGTGGCACCTTTGGCTTTGAGGGAGTCCAGCTCTGGGCATGAGGCAGTGCTGAGATGTAGCAGCGCCAGCTGTGGCCCAGGCTCTCTGGCAGTGTGTCAGTGTGTGTGTGTGTGTGTGTGTGTGTGTGTGTGTGGTCCCTGGCTAATTCACACAGACAACGGCAGGGATGCCACAGCCCCCGGGCTCTCATCGACATGCTCTCCGTTTGCTAAACGAGCGGTGGGGGTGGGGGTGGGGGTGGCGAGGAGTCTTTTTTGCTGCAGCACGTCGCTGCTAGTTTCTGCGAATCAAGCCGGGATATGTCTCGGCGTCTTTGGTTTATTTACTCGCCTCGGTGTTTAATTATTACTGCTTAGCACAAACATTACACAACTCAGCCAGCTGGGACTTCGGTGCAGAAACATGGGGGAATGCTTTTAGGATGCTGAGCTTTTTTGGTTTGGGCTAATGTTAAAATGCTTTGTGTGTATGAGTGTGTGTGTGTGTGTGTGTGTGTGTGTGTGTGTCCCCTTTGATCAGGTGACCCACTGCAGAGCTGTTCTTCAGGAAGAGAGCCTACGGAGCAGAGAGGACCAGGCCACAGGTTCTGTACCGCATCAGCATCAGCACAGTGATCAAAGGGGTTCACATTTTTAACACCGGGGCCTTTGTTGTAATGCCTTCTCCCTGGCAAGCAGACTGAGGGGGGGAAAAAAAAAAAAAGCAAAGAACCAAAGCTCCCATCAGCCAAAAAAGAAAATACTTAAACTTTAAAGAGTGCATCTTGGCAAGGGACAACCACTACTTATATTTGCCATCCTTAATCCAGTCTTCACAGTCCGGTTTTCTCCAGCAGCAATTATACTTAAGCAATGTTAGTATCAAGGGGGGGTATGTGCATACTGTACTAGACAACACAATAGAACATTCCAGCCTATTCCACCCTATTAAGCTAGCATTTCTAGTGGGCTTAATTACAGGCTTACTTTTGGATTGTGATTTTATTACAAATGTGTGATCACTGAGGATTTTCTACCGGTACATTTAATGAGTAACCTAGGTGACAGCCCGTTCCCATTTAAAACAAGAGGAGCTCTGTATCTATGGGAAACTCTCATGAGCAACAGACCAATTCATTCCCCATCACAGGCGCCCCGTACCAGGGGGGAAAAGGGCCGTCCCCTAAACAAGGGCCCGAGCGCTGAGAGCACTTTATTTGTCATAGCCACTCACACACGGCGAGCGGTGAAACCCTCTCTACTCAACGAGACCCTTCTGTTCCATCAACCACAAACAGAGCAGTTTTTTTTCTGAAGCCAGATGATCATGTCCTTTCCTGACAGTTCCCTGTCGAGAGACAACCAATGCAGAGCCCCCCCCCCCCCCCCCCCTCACTTCCACACCCCGTACCTTCCACGCCGCAATTAGAACATCACAAGATTCACCTCGGAGCGAGCGCGTCTGTTCAACATCAATGTGGATTTTTACTGAGCAATTCTCTGTGTGAAGACTGCATTCACCCCCACCCCCACACCACACCACACCACACCACAACCCCAATACTGGAAGTAGCGGCGCACAGATTTCTTCGGGACCAGGGGACCGATGGAGGGCAAACTAATCGTGACCGAGAGGAGAAAGAAAGGGACGGATGGGGAGAAAAAAAAAAAAGAGAGAGAATGAGTAAGAGAGAGAATGAGTAAGAGAGAGAGAGAGAGAGAGAGAGAGAGAGAGAGAGAGAGAGAGAACAAAAGGAGAGCAGTTCAATGCGGCGCTGTCTCCTCCTCATGCGGGGACCATTCATCTCTGGGCCCAGGGGAGCAGCAGCAGCAGCAGCAGCCACGAGTGGGATGACCATGCCTGCGTCAGCACACCAGCGCACGCCGCTCGCCTCGCCCGCCTCACCAGCCTCGCACGCCTCGTGTGTCAGAGGACACTCAAGGAGAAAACAACTTGCAGACACAAGGTCAGCAAGGAGACAGACAGAGATAAAGAGAGAGAGTGTGTGTGTGTGTGTAAATGATGGAAAACGGAAGATAAAAAGGAAGTGAGTGTGAAGGAGATCGAGAGCACAAATTAAGGTGGTGAGTGACAGAGAGAGAGAGAGAGAAAAAGAGAGAGAGAAAGAGAGATAGAAAAGAGAGAGAAAGACATGGAGCATCGTGGAAGATCATGCGATTAACCAGGAGTGTCTGTAAGGCAGTGTGGAAAAAACGCAGAGTTGAGTGCCGAGGACAAGATCAGTGTCTCTCTCTGGTCTCTGGTCTCTGGTCCACCTCTCCAGCAGTGTGAGTGAGGCTGAAGCCACGGACGGACGCCTCTGTTCCTCAGGACCCTGCCCCTCTGTGCAGGCCAGGGCCGCTCTGTTTACACTGCCATTACTGAGCCTGCCCTCCAGGACTCATCAATCTCGCCATGCACCCAGATGTTGTTAAGATAATCAGACGAGTCCCTTTTGCTCGCTAAGGTCAGACAGATAGGATCAGCATCAAGTCAAGTGAAAGCAAAACAACAGGACTCCTTTCTTTCTTTATCGGTCACTCCCTCTCTCACACACACACACACACACACACACACACACACACACACACACACACACACACACACACACACACACACACACACACACACACACACACACACACACACACACACACACACACACACACACACACACACACACACACACACACACACACACACAGCAAAGGAACTGACCTTTGAAGACTGTTAGGCAGCACACCAGATGAAGACTTCAAACTAAAAATAATCCAGAAGCCAATCAGATAAACAGTAGCCTGCTCTGCTCTGCTCTAATGCGAGGCCAGTTTGCTTTCGCAGTCTGAGATCATGTCTGTGCCTTGGCCTGCTCTTGAAGTTCAATCTCTCCAGGCACCGTTGCTACGGCTGCCACTGAACTTCGTTAAGCTCTGCTTTGATAGTGGCTTGCATGTGTTGACTGGCTTCGAGAGGCGTCTTTAAGAGCAACATCCTAATTAGCATTCAGACGCCCCTAGACAAACTTAAATGATTGATAACAAAGCCATTTCCCACAGCTCGCTCAAGGCCACTGGAAATCATATTATTCGGAACATCATCCGCCCATTGTTGTGCAAAGCATCCTCGTCTCCGCGCGCCGTGACCGGCGACAGAGCGCTCAGTTCCCCTCCTGTCTGGGTTTGGGGTTGGGATGAAGTGGAGGGGGATCAAACTGCAGGGAATCAAGGGACTAGCGGGGTGATCCATGACTGCCAAAAATACCTACAGTGCCCTCCCAGCGACGGCAGCAGATATCAAACGCATTTATGATTCACTAGTCCCAAACAAATGGCAAACATTTAACAACATTGAGGTTCAAGCACACATTCAGACACAGACAAGCCTGATACAGACACAGACAGACAGACAGACAGACAGGTGTAGACACAGGCAACTAGTTTAAAAACCTGAGCTGGAAACAGGCTCCGCATGTCATTTCTGACCATATAGGACATTAAAGCTTCTCCCCTTTAAATAAGAGTAGTAGAAGTGAAGGGTGATGAGAGGGGGCTGGGAAGGTCATTAGGGAAGCATCTCTGCGCTCCACTCTCCTCCACTCCCTGGCAGCCTTTTGTTTAAGCCCCGCACTAGTGTAGTATATAGGTCATGAGGTTCACATGGAAGGGGCCGCAGAGTCACTTCATTAAAACCACTAACCATGTTTGTGAGGTGCCCTTTATTCCCTCAGATCGCTCTTATGTGGAAAAAAAGACTGACATAATAGCCAGAGATGCCCTTTACTTTCAGAGAGGATTTGTACCTTCAAAAAAAAGACAACGAGAGAGAGAGAGAGAGAGAGAATCACAGCAGGCTAAAAAAAGAACCATTTTAAAATGGTGGCTCTGGTAGCAATCAATGCCAAAAAAACATGCTCTATTCTCACCCATTACTGGGCGTCAGGGGTTTAATACCGTACTAGGCAGTGATTACACGGCAGTAAATAAGTGTGGTCAAGAAACTACAACAAGCGTTGAGGCTAAATAAGGAGCGTCTTGGGCAACAAAGCACATTATAAAACATGCAAAACCACAAAAGGCACATTTTTCAAGCATCGTGTCGAAGGTGCTAAAAACTAATCTGCGCCTGGAGTTATTTCATTGGGCTCCTATTTTAGACATCAAACAGACAGCACGTCATTCGACGGTTTCTCACACAAATCTCTCCTCGGCACTGTTCCTGGGTGCAGGCAGTGAGCAGGGGGGAGCTAACTCTAGTGATGATGCGCTCGTGGCTGAAGCTGTCACTCAGAGGCCAGGGTGAGAGAGTCTGTGAGACAGCACACCAAAGAGGAGTGGGGTGTGGGGGTGGGATGGTGAACTATGCCGCGGTCTTATTTTACATCACCGCCAGACACCGGAGAATTGGGACGCGGCCGTTTCGGTGACATCTGCCTTGTCTGCCTCATCAGAAGTGACACGGCTTCACAACTCGTGCTTTTTCTCGAAGAGGGAGCCTGCTTCACAAATCAACACGCCAGCCTTGCTCTACCCTCTCTGGAACAACACGCCAGCCTTGCTCTACCCACTCTGGAACAACACGCGTAAACATAGAATCCCAACGCAGAGGTGACAGGCTTCTGATAAGAAGAGAGGAAAGAAGCATATATATTTTTTAAACATTTTCCCTCTACTATTTTCTGATGAGATGCCATATTTCAATATTTCACCTCCTATGAAAATGTCCCCCAATTCCCAAGACTACCATTCAGAACAACATCACAATAATTCTTACCTTTAAAAAGACAGGGGGGGAGAAAAATAAAAAGATCTGTGCAGTCCGCATGAAAGTCTGCTACAGCCCAGAGTGTGGGGTTTAGTGTTGATTGACATGAACTAGAAAACAAAACTGCATCCCATTCCTGCTGCACCGGGCTCGCAAGAGACTTTTAAAGGGACGGGATAGAAGTGGGAGAGGAGGAGGAGGAGGAGGAGGAGTGACATGCTGACAAAACCCAGCAACAAAAACACTGAAGTCATCTCAACACTAAATTTAGATCCACAGCAGTGTCGGCATGGAGGACAAACACAATCTGTTGAAATGGGAAATCTCGCCTTGTCTGCGAAACATTTCTCATTCGTCTGAGAACATTTTGCGTTTCAATTAAAGCGTCACCCGGGCGGCGGGCAAGGACTGCATCCTTTCACCGCTTCATGACTCTTATGGGGACAATAAAACAACATCTACATGAAAGGGATTCATGGCAAAACTCTTGAAGAGGTGGCTCTCTGATCATTATCCTTATGCTATCCTTATCCTTATCCTTATGGAGTGCATGCCACAATCACACAATGGAAGTTTAATGTTTCTGTGAATCCAGATCCCACAGCTCAACTGATGGTTTCCACCTCAGAACCGTCTCCACTGAAAGCACTCATTTAAGAGCAATACTGCTTCAGAGAGGCTGATGATACCTTCACCTACTGTGAGTCTAGCCGCGATTTGAACACTGGAATCATAGATCAGTGCCGTATCAAGGCCAGATAGCAATCTAAGCTTAATCTTCTTTTTCCACATTCAAATTCTGTCACATTAAGAAAAAAAAGGGAAAGATACAATAGATGAACAATGCCCCATATTACCTGCAGAACTCCCGGGGTATCAGATCAGAGCTGTGTTTTCAGAAAAACATCGCTCAGTCAAATTAAAATGTTCCCATTGAGTGAACAAAGCGCACATATGCTCCACAAACCAGCCTGCACCTGCCAGGCTGAGTGGTTAGCATGCCATCTTTTTTTATTTTTTACTTCAAACATTATTCCATTACTCTTCCCTTTTTTGTCTGACCTCCAAGCACACCTGCCTCACATATCTCTGATCTTTATTAAATCAGTGGTGCAAGGTGGCAGCACACCTGCCGAGGCGTCCAACAGAATAGGGATACCTACCACATCATACATCCTCTTTAACAGAGCACTATATGGTCATACATGACCTCATCACCACATGAGGCATTAGGACTCATTACAGTGCCTGCTGAGAGTAGGCCCTACTGATCTTTTTTAATTTTCTGGTGAATTTAAATTAAAAAAAAATTATGCATTAACAACCTTTAATATCTTTAGATCATTAATAACTAATGGTGTACTTCTGTTAATAAAACACCTCAGGGCCCTCGAACAAGGTCTGGGTCACGACAGAGGAAAAATATATTCTTAATTCATCTCAAAGGCCTATTTCCTCTATGTATAGAAAATGAGTTCAGGTCTTCTGAATAAGAGAAATGGAGATGAATGGGTATTAATGCGTATGACTTATTTCTCCACGCTTTAAAGCTATGCAGTGGTCACTGGTCTGTTGGCCAGAGTCATATACATATTTGCATTAACTCATGGAGTCCCTGGGTTAACCAACCGTGCTGCACCTTTTAGCGCTTAGATTGCAGATACCCAGCAGCAACTAGCCAAGAAATCTAAGTACAATTAGCATTAGCTGCAGTGTTCAAAGGGCAGCTAATGCTAACGTGGCCGTCCATCAAGCAACACAACAGAGCCCAGCCTTCACAATCCAGCGTTTGATCTGCCTTGAAAAAAAAAGGGTTTATTGATCCAAAGCCTGGTTGCCCACATGACCCATTCCCACCTCCAGTGAGGCATTCCAAAAACAGGGTTTAGGGAGAAACCTGGGTAAATTAACTGAGAGTAAGTGATAAACCTCCTAAAAGAAGAGCCTTTGGCTTTGTTTTGCTAGGTGAATGAAGCCATAGGGCTCTTCTATTAAGAGGTTTACCAATTACTGTCTCTACCGTTAAAACTAACCATGGATTGTCGCTAAACCACGTACTTGGAATACCCGCAAGGTTGTCCACAACCCTAAGTCACACCACCATCCCAGTGGGCTGAGAGTTTAAGTGTCCTACACACACATTTACTACAGTACACACACACACACACACACACACATCAGATATATCTGCCAGTAGATTTCTATTCATGACTTTTTATGCTCACACATGTAGTAGCATCACCTCACCCACACCCTCATACATATCATAAATATGTTCCATGGCAAGACCCACTCTGTCTGAATGTTCCTCCGACTCTGATCTTGAGCAACATGATGATGGACCTTGAAGCAAAGCGGCGTGCTGTCTCAGAGGTGTACGGACACGAGATGACACGGGCTGGAAGAACAGAGGCTAGTGGTGACATGGGAATGGGTGCGGAGCGCACGTTAAGAGCCGTCACTCGAGATCCGTCAGACGCGGCAGTGGGAGATAAGAAGGGGTCTGGACGGATGGACGTACAGTACCGGGGCTAGCAAGCGGCCAGCTTGTAAAAGAGACGGACGAGGCAAGAGCAGATGGCCTTGTTGGCTTCAACAGAACAATGGCTCCCAGGGAATCTGCAATCAGCCAATCACTGAGGAGTGCAATAAAAAAAAACCCAGATGCTAGTGCAGCCTCCGGTGCCTTCAACGTGGGCAATGGAGAACAGGATGGCCAGCAAAGGCATTCAGCGAGGAAGCGTGCAGGGATGCCTGCATTTGTGTGTGTGTGTGTGTGTGTGTGTGTGTGTGTGTGTGTGTGTGTTTCAGCACACACACTATTACATGTGCACTGTACATGGGCAAGGCAGAAAAATAATGAAGTAAAACAGCAGTTAATAAAGTGAAACTAATAAAGCTGGTAACATCATCAGTTTGAAAAGCATGTTAAATTATTAAATGAAACGGAAACTAGTTTAAAAAAAGAAAAAAGAAGAAGTTTCATAATAAGCACCACGGATGTCCAAAACCCCAAGCTGTTGGGTTTCTTCTTTTACGCCATAAGACTGTTTCCTGTCGTACAAAAGTACATGGGCTCTCGAGCTGCTTAGGTGCAAACATTACGAAATCTGCGCCAAGCCCCGTTATACAATCACCAATCCGCAAACCTGAAAACAAACACGCATTTCGCAAAAAAAAAAAAACATTTCAACCCATTTCCAAGCCACTTAGCCTTTCAGACACTCGAAATGTGCAACTGCATCATTCATGAGAAAAGCCTGCTCCATTTGCCCATCAGGCCACAGTCATTACTGCTGTTTTGTTACACTGACAGACACAGTCAAGTGTGATTTAGACTGAATGGGGCAGATCTGGCCCAAAAAAGGGGAACATGGTGTGCTGTGTGGATCTGGCGAACACGGGACATGCCATTAAGCAAGAACCCAATGCAGTGGTGGGGTAGGAGGGGAGGGGATGGGGGCGGGGGCTTTAGACAGGCAGCACAGCCTCTGATACTTCGACAGTACACGATACCTCCATATTTTATAAGGCTCTGCTTGTTAATGCACACATACATGCGGTGCTCGTGTTGCGTCAGTTGGGCACTCAAAGGTGAGGCCTGCTTTTGAGGTGCATTCTGGAGGTGGGTTCGCCTGACACAAGATGTTACTTCAGAGTGAGTGCCCCTCTATTACGGCAGGGGGTTAATGCATGGTATGCTGACAGACTTGACATTCACTTGCTGTACGAGGACTTCCGCTTTCTCTTGTAAGCACAAAAACACTTTGAAAGGGCTGGAAAGGTTTTGCCATCCACTTAAATACAGAGAGTCCAGGGCACGGCCAGATTTCCAGAGGAAGCAAGAAGGTATGGCATTCACACTCACTGTGTGCAGCACCTTTGACAGCGTGGAGTGACCTGACAACACTAAGCCTGAGGTCCCAGCAGGACCACCATGATCTGCCAGACGTTTCCCAGCAGACGTTACGCTACCTGGTGTCCCTGCCATGAGGTCAGACCTCCCCAGTGGAGCAACAAAGAGCCACGAGCCGCTCTCCAAAGGCAGCTCCATCTGCTGGAGATGAAGCCAGTGGTCGCTGCTCGCCACGTTCTCCCTGCTCAGCAGATCCAGCCATCAATACGCATTTGTCACAGTCAGTGGCTACTGGCCTGCATCATTTAGCAATGAGGTGAGACGTCATCAGCTCCGAGCCCTCTGAGCAAAGAACATTTATGCACATCTTTGGAGACCTTTGCAGTGGGAAAGGCCCCAGGCATCTAAAAGCCATCGCTTCTGAAAGCCGGTCATATATATGCTGTGAGCACATAGCAGTGTCACCCACAGTTCAAAAGTAAAAAACACAACACTTGTTTTTCATATCTTTTTGCTAACTCCAAAAAGGACTGGACTGGTCTTGGTTCATTAAAGCACGGCTGACTGTAAAATGTGGATTAAGTCTCCAAATGACTGACTGTCATCCCAGCAAGGTGCAGAGAGAGATACAGGCCTCGCCGCGTCCCTACAGACACCTTGTGATAATGACTTCAGAACCACCACTGCCATCTGAGAGAGGGAGAGCTATGCAAATCTGGCAGTGTCAGGGGAGCATCTCTTTATTTTTATATATATATATATATATATATATATATATATATAAAAATGTCAAAAAAACGTTCTCACCACAACAATGTGCTACTTCATAATTCAAATACCAAAACCCTAATCAAGTGAAGTGAAAGCAGGGTTCTCTAATGAAGAGAACTTCCTAGGGAATCATCTCATCTGAACACACACTCAGCCGGGCTCCCTAGTAGGCCTTCGGGGCAGGCATTCTTCAGATTTTGACTAGCCCAAATTAAAAAAGACCATTTTTTATGTAGAAAGGTAGAGAAAGCAATACAAAAATAAAATATATACAGTATATATATATATATATTTAACAAGCACAGACTGAAACAATTATGAATATCATTATGCATCCTAGTGATGTCTGCTCTTCTTCCCTGTTCTTTTCGGGGGCACTGCTGGCCATTTGAGTGCCCTAAGCATAATAGCTGTGTGGTGCACCTCCCCCCCAACACAACTTATAATTATTATTTATTATATTAGATGTGAATGTCTCAGCATAGTTAATATAAACCAATAGCACAAAACCAGTCACACAAATATTAATGCAAACAACTAAAGCAAATAAAAGGTCTATTCAGGTTATAGAGATTATTTTCATTCAGTTGAAATGTTATTTTGCTCATCCTTAAATTCTTTGCTTATTGTGTATCGGTTTTGAAATATTCAGTTGAAAAGAAATGTTGCCAACTTGATACTGTTTGATGATGTGTTGATAAATAGTGTTGTGTCACTTTAAGATATTTGATTTAAGCTACGTTCTCCTATTTTGACATTTTACCAAGATGATAAATTGTTCTCTCCTTTGTATGCTCTGGATAAAAGCGTCTGCTAAATGACTAAATGTAAATGTTAATCAGTGTTAGAATAAACCACACACTCACAAATTTAAATGCTGGCTAGCATCAGCTTTGTGGCCCATAGACTAGACTTGTAAAATGTAATCCAACCTGTAAATCTCACATTAGATAGTTAAACTTGGATATTGCTTGCCTGGTGTGCATGCATTGTGTAGGCTAATGTTCCAGTATTTTAAGAGATAACACGTTCAAACATACATGTTTTTTTTCTCTTCGGCTGCTCACTCTGATTGCCTTTCCACCATGTTTCTCGTAGACCGTTGCTTATAGCCTTCATATAGTCACCATAAGGGCTTATCCGACAGAATAAACACTAACCACAGAGAGAGAGGTGGGGCATCACAATCCTTCATGTTATTAGTACAGTAAAACAGAGTGTATAGCCTACAATGGTTTAATGGTGTAGTCGACGTAGGGGGAATAGGACACTGCTCTGCGAAGGCCCCTCTGGTTGCTAGCGCTCTGTCCGGTAAAATTAAATCCTAGTTAAATCCGAATTCATGTTTTGGCTTAAACGCTAGGTCATGAGACATAAACGTTTGTTCGTTATGTTCATTAGCTTTTCTGATGCACCATTTTACATGGATTGCTGGTGTGGCACAGGACTCCTAGGGGACAAACGATTATGTTCAAAAAAGTGTTCGTTTGGTGGTCAAAGTACTTCCTCAAAGTCAAAAGAGCAGAAAAACGAAAATGTTATTTCACTTAGGGGATCATTTCTGATAGCCCGTCGGACGGGGGTGCTGTTAGATTTCCCGACGGGGACGCCAGGCTAGTGATTTTGCAAGCCCTGTTTCTCTAAACCTCACAAAAGCCAGACGAAAGATATCAAAATGAACCTGGAATGAGCCACCAACTTTGCTGCAGGCCCAGTTGCAGAACCGGGACAGAAGGGTGTCCATATTGCAACCCCTCCCTCCAACGCAGTTGAGTCACGATGTCATCGGCGTACTTGATGGTGATAAGCCTTGTCATGTGCGTTAGCCCATTTTACATTTCGCTGTGGGTCCATCGTCAGCATGTTAGGTTATGAAACAGGTTACAAAATCCATGTCAGAAGTGGCCCAAATGCTTCCTCCACCGCCGCCGAGCCCGATGGCCACACTGATTTGTTTGGAGCAATTACCTGCAGCCCTTTTCCCCACACTTGTCCCAAAAAGGAATTATGCAACAGAAGTCTCAACATACACATAAACTCCGCGTGACTAATGGCTGCAACCCGCGGGTCCAAACTGGGATATTTTGTGGGATACTTTGTGACAGGGAGCCAGGGCAGCTCTGATTTGGCCTTTGGGGGAGGGGGGGGCACAGTGCGTCTCAGGCCTGCTGGGTTTTAGTGCCATCAGCCGCCCCACTACTGAAGACCCCCTCCATCTACGCCTCCTGGGGCTACAGTGCCACCCAATTAGTCAGTCCAGCCACCCCCATCCGCCTCCTCTCCCACCAGAGACCTACAGAAAGGCCAATACTTCCAGTCCAATAGGTTTACTCTTAAAAGTTACTCGCAGCATTAAATCCAAGTTTGAGTCATGCTTTTGCTAGAGTCACCGTAGCACGCCACCTAGATTTACAGTGTACTTGTCGTAATAATAAATAATCGTATTTAGGGGAATTGCAACGAGACAACTGCCGCTTAATCATTTATGGTGTGGAGAGACTGAAATGAACGAAATGTATTGGCAAAATCACCTATCTATTTTTGGTGGTTCCATCTTTGGAATAATCGCAGATGTAAATGTGGAAAGAAAGGAAAAACCTGCAGCACTGGAACCCAAGCCTGGTTTACTTTAGACTGTGAAACCAGCCAGGACTAGGGAACTAAACTTTAAGGCTATACTAACTATACTATATACTTTAAGGCATTTACAGCTACTATCCCCACAGTGTGAAAATGTAATCAGGAACCACTGTGTGCCTTTTACTCAAATATTTTAAGGAACTCGAAAAATGGCAAGAATACCTATTACTTTGGAGGATATGTTACAATTAATTTATCACAGAGGAAGTTCAAACAGGAGAGAGGTGATTCATATTGCTCTCTCTTCTAGGTCCAGAGGCATTTCCACAGAGATTCTGTGTTTTGGCTTTCCAAATTTGCCAAACTTCAATCGGCTTGAAATATTACGAAAGATAATTTTTTCAGGGTACAGTTCAAGGAGTGAAGATAAGCCAAACAGAGAAGCTCTCGCAGTAACATGATGCTGCTGACATGCTCTTGTTTCGCCATCATTATTTCTGTGCATCACACCATACATTAACAAGAGGCCTCAACTGCCACTCTTTGCATTTAGATTGTCCCTGCAGACTAGTGCGATAACATTAGTGCTGGTAGCATGCACTGGACAAATACTGACTGCCGGGTTAAACTGTCATTCAACAGTCCAAAAATAGTCATCAGCAGGATGCTACAACAGAGTAGATATGATACGTTATGGAGTTATGGCTCTGGATGTATGTATGCTTTAGATGCAAGACTTAGGTGTTCATCTATGGTGTTATCATCATAACATATACAGTATACAAATGAGCCAGACAATAAAGCTAAGTCAAGCCAAGGATCGGTTTCAGGTTGACATTCTGTATGCCGCCACAGAACGCTGGCTCGTTTTGTTTGAAAAAAAAAAAAAAACGTCCTCGTCAAGTCTTCAACTCTGCACACAATATGTAAAGAAACACCTAAACTTCTATGTTTCGACTGCATCTCGGCTTAACCCTTGTATCCGAACTCAAGCAAGCTAGAATCAAGAGTGATGTGTCTGCTGAACACAGCACCTGCAGCAGCGCAGAGAGAGCTTGGCCCGTACACGCACGACCCCCACATCTCCAGCATCAGCACTGTCCAACAGCTGCAAGGCCAAAGGCTCCAACCAACCCAGTAATTAACTGCCCCATGACGGTTAGAGATGCTTCCTAGGTCATGCAGGACGAAGAGAATTAGTGAAACCTACTAAACTGGCATAATTCTTTTTTAATTGTAAGAATAGGAGGTGGTAACATGGTCTCAAGCCAAAAAGAAAGAGTATGCAAGTATGACAGAAATGGATAAAGCCAAACTGGGCAGCAGACATTACTGTGTGCCGAGATGTCTGATGCAAGCCAATCTAGTGACTTCCAGAGAATTCATCAATGGGGCCACTTCTGTCTGTTTGAAATCCACAGTAGCAAGATGTCAACAACACCTACAAGTACAGTACATCACATGTGTAAACAGACACAACGCCCTTTATTAGTTATCAACAGAGCCAAAAGGAACTCAACTAAGGAACTGGCTAAAAGCCCTCTGTCAGATGTTGGCTGGTGTTTAAGTTACACTGATTAAAATGTGTGCTTCTGGTTGGAGGCTGGGTTCACATGCAGGTAATTTGACTTTCAACAACTCCATCCTTCACTTGAACTCAGCACGACGGAATGAAAGCCAGATGCATTACATTCTGGTCCAGCAGGTATGCAGAGCGCAGTGCCTGAGAGGAGATGACTGCTACGTTCAGTGCAACTGCGATGCACAATAGCCTTGTATAGGCAATATGCCCAAAAGAACTGAAAACAGAAGCCAAACCAACTATAGCGGGCCAGTTTAGCATGATAAAATGAAACAAATTTGGCAGGAAAAACCAAGAAAGGGGTTCTAATGAGATTTAGAAATGGAGGCACTTCAAATAGGGCCCCTCAAGTGCCATGGTCACCATTTTATCAAGATTTTATGCCACATAATTTTTCAAGATGGTATGCCATATTCCATGGTTATATAAGAATACATAAAAACATAAGTACATGTTTAAACACATCTTAAATTAGAAGAAACAAGTTATCTTGAGCTTGTGTTATAAGTGTTATATAGCAGTTTTGCTTATGGTATAATAATGTATCCATGCTAGTGTGCTGATTTAGCCCTTGTAGTATTCTCTTCCATACGTGACGAATATCTACATATTTACCAGATATTTAATATGGACTACAAGTGACCCTTTCATGAATTGACATCTGATAATGGTGTACTCTAGCGAGTAGACTTACATATGGTAGTCCTGGTGACCTGTTGCAGTCATTAACAGAATGTAGTTGTGCAGGAGTTCCTGCCAGAGAGATGTAGAGGCCTGCTGCTAGAGGTATGCTCCATGCATGGCCAGGACGAGGTTGGAAGGGCAGTTTCAGGCCCCATTAAGGATCAGTTATGTCTTTTGAATCAAGTACAATTATAAACTTGATTTCCTCTTCAAGTGTCTTTCCAAGTGCTTTCGTAACGTTCACAAGATTGTGCACATCTCTTGAAATTCAGTTGCACACTTGAGGTTTGATAATGGTGATGCCTGGTTGCGTGCTTAGGTCTACTCTGATGTACCTCATCAAACTGTTGGAACACCAGCCACTTCAGGCTCACCAATGATCCAATGACGTAGTACTAGGAAAATGCAATAGTTCGTCCCTACAACAAACCCTCAGGACAGGTCCTTAAGTCTGAGGCCGGAAGCAAACCGACTTCCTTTGGGCAGTTGAATACCTACTGAAGGGCAGTGTTGTCGGCAAGCTGTCTGCTTCTCCTCTTCCCCCAGTGGAAGTCAGACACTGGCAGGGAGAGGTCTGAACCTCGTGTCCAGATGAGCAACATCTCGATGCTAGCAGTCCTGCGCCTGGTGATCTATTCCAACCCAGGGGCTTCCTCTGTGGCATCTAGTGACAGGCCCATGATCAGCTGATGGTCCCTGTCTTTCTGGTCTTGCTGCACACAGAAGGCCTGTGTGGTGAAGGTCTGTTTATGATGGCACAGCAACCCAAGCTGAAGCTTTCCTGAGCTCTGGGAAGGGGCCGAGGCCCTCTAAGGCCAAAGGGCATGTCCTGAGGCTTTCTGAAGGCCTGATGAGGTCATTCCCAAGTTCATTTTGATTTTGAAGCGAATGGACAGATAAACGCACCGGTCATTCCCACTAGCTGCCCAGGTTGTTAACTACGTTTTTTTTTATCTGTGCCATAAACACATCAGTTCGCAAGCTAGCTAGCTTTTATGAGTGCTAACTGTGCTGTAGTCTGTTGACTTTAGCTACTCCTGCTTTAAGAAACTTCTATTATGGCATGAGTAACACATCTAAAGCATTTGCAATTCATCAAAGAGGAGTGTACAGCATTACAAGTTGTCACAAATAATGAAAGGGTCACTTGTAGTCCATATTAAATACCAGGTTTAAAAATCGTGTTTGTCAACTCTGGAATAATCTATAGTAACCAAAATAGAACCATATAATGGCTAAATTAACACACTAGCATATTAATTCCATATCATATTAGACCCAATTAATTTAACCTTCACTTTTTCTTTATTACATTTTTTTTTCTCTTCAGTTTCTCCATTGACTCCCATTCCATTACAACAGAAAAATGAATTTTAAAAAGGGGTTGATGCAATTTATCATCAATGGAAGACAAAATAACTGATTTCTTTTAGGATGTGTTTAAATATATAGCCTTGTGTTATTGTGCATTCTTATATAATCATATAATATGGGGGCCAAGTACCTTGGTTTCTTAATTAGCTTAGAAGGTTCGTTTTCCTGCCAGATTTTATGCTTTTTAACATAAAATGCATATTTATTTTTTTAACCGATTGAGCTAAACAAAAATGTAACTGCCCCACCAAAGTATCATCTCAGAAAATACAATAGGCCACTACCAAATTTCAAGTGCTATTACAAGAAAATACATTTATGTAAACCCCGGGGGCTATCTCAACTTTTTTTTAATTAAGTGTAACATCACTAATGTAACATTTAGTTTTTGTCAGGCTGTTGATGATCAAATATTTCCAGAAGTATCGCTGGGTTTGTTTACTATAAATGGAATCACGGTTGCTTGTAAACATGCTCGAAGTGCTACAGTGCTGTAGCAAAACATTTTGGAGGAAAGCGGGAAATAATCAAGTTGTCCTGCATTGATGCTCTGACGGTGACAACCTGTCTCCAACACATTACAGAGTGATCCGAAACAAAACAGTAACCTTAAGCAGTGTATACTGAACATGTCATCACTTAACGAATAGGCAGCGGTTGTCTTTTACGAGGTATAAACTATTGGTATTCAGTGAAAGAATTGTCGCATTCGGTTCTCTCAATCTCGGCTCCAGTCTGTTATGCTTCTGTGTTATGGTAGCCTAAACCACGTCCTTTCATTGCAGCTAACCTAGCGAATCGTTTAGCTTAGCAAAACAGCGCGTTCGTGGGACTCGCATGGACTCTGCATTATGACAACGAAGTGTGGCGTGCTCCCCCGGAACGTCTACAACACAATGTAGCCTATCTCTTTCAGGAGGAAGAGAGTTAAGCTGCACTCAAACGGTACCTGAGGGTTTTTATTCAACTGAGTGGCGTGCTATGCAACACAGCACTGACAGCTTAGAAAACAATGTTTTGTAGCTGCTCGAACATGATCACACAATTAGAAACTCGTCGAGTTGAAACCGTTGTGCGTGTCTAGCACTTCTTAGTTCATCGGCTTCAATTTGGCGAAACGGTTAGTTTGGGTGCGAGTAAATATTACATAAACACAAACGGAACGAGAGCAAAATAACCCGTTTCTAAAAATATACCTGTAGTTCAAAACACATCAATGGGGTTAGTACTTACAGAGTTTCTCGCCGTGCTTGAGAATGCTTCAGAGATTATTTGATAGTAAGTCGTTGTCCATCAGTTTCTACTGCACAGAGCGCCTCTTGTTTGCAGCTCAGTCGCTACGTCTGATTGAACGTATTCGTACTGCTCGGCATGAGGCACACACTGCATTTGATCAGTCGGCAGCGGCCTAAGATACACTCACGGGGTCGCTCGTCGGGAGCGAGTAACGTGGTGAGAGAAACACGTCGTCATTGGATGAGGGACAGTCGCAAACACTCCCGTCTTGAGAACTGGGAGTGCGCAAACAGCAAAACCGGACGCTGTACTCAAATATGATTGGATTGCCAGCGGAAGGTGGTTACCTAGTGCTGACGAATGATTGGATGACAAAATCGTGACAGAAAGAAAATGATCCTATCCCAAGAATAAAGTGGATGTAGACACCATATCATAAAAAGCTGGTGTTCCTTTGCACTTGCATTCAATAGAAAACATTTAAGGTATCTGAAGAATATAAAACAAACAGTAAGCTTGTGCAGTGTTTGTGCAGTGCCTCTTGATTGTTCTGATATATTTCTTATCTTGGTCATCTTATTAAATACACCATAATATACCTCATGACATTACAATTTATGAAATTCAAGGAGGGATCAAGAATTGTTCAATGCTCTATGAATGAGTATACACAGCACTGATATTTTTATAGATTTGAATAACAACATTTCAAGTTATGAATGATCCCTGGAATTACTTTAATTAATAATTCATTACCTATATCACACAATGAATGCACACATCATGCTTTATTAATGCGTTGTAGGCAGAAAGTGTCACTATTATTTAACTCCCCACATATAGGCTACCATCTGGCCTTACATTTAACATAGGGAAGTCACCAGACTGCTGTGTAGAGGCACACAGGCAAATGTCTACTGCAATCACATTCATCAGCTTCATCGTGTCTGGCGAGTCTGCTTCTAAAGCTCTCAAGCCATGGAATACCACACTGTAACTCATGCATTCGGCGTTTTCTGTTTTCTTTAACAGTCAGTACATTTTAATGTTGGCGTGGGGTTTGGTAGACATCGCTGAATCATCTGAGGCATGTTATAGTTTGCCTTTTGTGTTTCTTCTGCTCCATACCTTTTATTCTCTTAATGGGATTTCATAGTCCTTTCATGACAGTGCCGTAGGGGTGCTTTCATTTTTAGGGGCTTTTGATCCCCTTTATAGCTCTCCTAAAGCCTGATCAGCCCAACACAATCTATCCCAGACGCTGATGTCACCTGACTAGAGGGGTGTGCCAGCTAGAGCCTCTACAACGACCATGGCGACACAAAGGCTTCACTAAAACACCTGTCTCTGTATGTGCAGAGTGCCATTTCAGTTTTACAACATGCCAAGGATAATTTGACTATAGGCTATTTTATTTTGATACCAGGCATCAATTTTGAATGCCAGGAAAGCACCACTGCTTACTCTGGTTAGGAGGATTATAATAATAATAATAATAATAATAATTATAATAATAATAAACTTTATTTATATAACACCTTTCATGCAAATGAATGCAGCTCAAAGTGCTTTATGGCAGTGAAAAAAAGGTTATCTTCACTGAATGGCAGAAAATGAATGGCTCAAAAGAAAACATTGAAGAGCAGGCATCAAAGAGAAGACACTTAGACATTGAGAGGGTATGAACAGGAACCAAATGTTTCAGTTTTTTAGTCTTGACCAAGACCAAGCAACTTCCATAAGCCTGAGACTTTGGGTCTGTCCGATACTGGAGGCAGCTGCCTGCTACCCTGCTACCTTCATGAGTTATGCATGTATGCTGCCTTCAAAAGTGGGCCAAACGAAGGTGTCTTAGAAGGCAGAATTTTATACAAATATATGTTTCAGACATGGTTCAGTGCCTCCCTGCCACCAGATGCTGTCTTTTCTGTTTCAGAGGGACCAAAAGTGGGCATTTGGAAATTTTAAGATGGTGAAAAAGGAGCTAAATTTGGACTCCAAATACACATTGAATGATCAGCTACATCTGATATGTGTGGAGAGTCTGCAGTTTGATCACTGGGATTTTCCTTTGAGAAACATAAAACAAATATTGCAGTTTTGAATCAACGTTTTTAGCTGTTGATGTGTGGTGCCTGACATGTCTAACAAATACCTCATTATGACTAGGTACTTAGGATGAAATGTGTTCATTGGGCCTTTGGGCCTGTTCCAAATGTGGTGCTCTGACTGTAACAAATAACGTCCATTGTTAGTTCCAACCAAATCAGACAGGGAGTTGGGGAAAAATCAATGGAGCATATGTTTTTTTAAGAGACCAGTGTTTATTGATCTGTCCACTCTGATACATCCAAGATGGAGGATTCAAACTTGAAAGTGTGTCAGAGAATGAGGAAAGTTTGCAAAGTCATCCTACCCTGTTACTTTCGCTTTGTTTGGGAGGCTGGGGGGTCTTAAGCACCAGGACCGCATCTTATTTTATCGACTGCAATTTGCATCAATCAGGCAATCAGGTCTCCTCGCTGACAGGGAACAGAGAAAAGCACCTACAACAGCTGATAGTATTGCACAGATCTGTCTGCATACAGCACAGCAGGCCAACATATATTCACTGCCCTCTTTTCCTTGCATGTTGGAGTGCGGCGTGTGCTAAAGTGCTTACATAGGCTTTTACTTTCACAGGAGCATTAGTTGACCACTGCAGCAAAACAGGCATAGAGTTAAGGCTTATTTTGCGTTTTCATGCGATTGCATTCTTTTTAAAAGTTTCACACTAAAATGTATTTTTTGTTTTCATACCTGGACACTGAAAAAATAAATATTTTGTTGGATTTTCTTAATTGTTACGTGGACATCAGTTGCACTGCACATGAATGAAATGTTTTAAATGAACACAGCATTTCTCTTTTTTACAAAACTGAGTTGAAGTCCCTTACAAAACAGACACAACTTAACACACTAATTTAGATGAAATTGTTTAAGGTTACATGAAATAGATTTCTTTATTTAATCATGTAATTTAAACATGCATACTGAACGTAATCTTACACAGGCTTTATTGAAAATATTGCAATGTCACTGCAACTATATCACTATGGTGCAATGTCACTGCTTCTGGAAATGACACGTTCTGAAGTCCAGCAGTAATGCTCAGAAGCATTCGTTACCTTAACGAACCACAACAATGGAACCACTGAGATCTTCAGTGTTATCAATACCTGAGGTGGTAGCAAGGTTCTCCAGAGATCCCATGAAATCATTTATATTCCCTGTTGTGAACTTCATTGGTTTATGCTCATCTTACAGGATTGAATTAGATAAGGTGAACAGTGTCTGTGTCTGAATTGGTTGGTTTAACAGTGAAATATTAGAAAGAGAAACACAACTAGTTTTGAAGTTTCTGTACTGTACTTCTTTACTGTACAAATGTAACGTGGTCTAGGTCAATCTAACAACCCACCTTTTCCCTTTTTTCAGTGTAGGAATGCATCCTGAATGTACTCTTCTGGCATCAAAAGAAGTCGAATGGTTGTGTTTCTTTCTTTCACATCTCTGTGTCATTTCTTTTATTCCCCACAGGAACCATGTTCAAGTAAAGTTAAACCACAATAAACAGCTTAACTGTTCTGCACACCATATCAGTGCAGGACGGTTACAGTGGGTTTGGATAAGGCTGGATAAGACAATACAGCCAGTTGCAACGAACCGGAAGACAGAGGTGATATACTGTGGCAGGCAGACACAGAGCAGGTAGGGAGAGGCACCTTGGGGCATTTTTGTTATCTTTCTTGTGTTTGCTTCTCTCTGATTGTCAGCATGCCAATCCCCACATTTTCTTTAGACCGTGACAGGGACAGCAATAACACGAGAAATATTTTGAGAATGGAAGACAAGCACATGTGCCAATGACGACATCCCCAAGCTAAAAGACTCTTTTAAAAAATGTAATTCCCACACCATCCC
The DNA here is from genome assembly GCF_900700415.2 of Clupea harengus. NCBI lineage: Eukaryota > Metazoa > Chordata > Actinopteri > Clupeiformes > Clupeidae > Clupea > Clupea harengus. The sequence continues at coordinate 29,356,138 of NC_045153.1, forward strand.
TGGTACTCAGTCGAGAACAGATGAGACCGTGTTGAAAGGTTACACCAGATTGCATCAGTGGCCCTGTTTGACACAGAGAATTCTAGGGTCATTGATATTTAGAATATTATCCTGTCGCACAAATATTTGCCTCTGTTGTTATGGCTCTGTTTATTCGAATGCGTACATATTGAGCCAGAGTGCTTTGTCATCCTTTCAATCGGGCTGACAGACTGGTTTGTCATTAACCCAGATCGAGCCGCCGAGCTGCGAGAGCGTCAGAATGGAACATGGGATATCTCAGCCTTCACTGAACAGTGAACCATCAGCTGAGGTCAATGCATTAATACTTTTAAAGGCTGTTGTCATGGAGACTATCGAACTGCTGTTGTCGGGAGATGGGATTTATTTATTGCTTAGATAATGCATGATGCCATGGTGTAAATATAACATGGCTCCATCAATAATTTCCATATAATAGCCCAGTTAGTGTCAGATCATGTATAAATTGAAGAGACAACTTTTTCCAGTAAATAAATCTGCTCTGTCCATTTCCAACTGACTGACATTTATACTCCTTTTAAGCTGTTTGTGCAGGTCGTATTCATCCATTTTTGAATGTTTTGAAGGTGTCTTTGTGCAGCATGGATGCCAGTGATTTTTCTCGACATTCCTCTTTGCGCAAAAGCACTCCCACGTCACACGTCTCCCCCAGAGCATTCAGTCGCCGGAACCGTCAGAAATCCCTTCTCCTCAGTGCGAGCCTAAAAGAGCAACCTTTGTCTGCACTCTCTAAATATATCCCTGCCTGCCATATCGCAGCCTGGGCAGAGGGTGAACAAGGTGACCATGTTCACTAAAACATTAAGAGGTTTCGGGCGCTGGCTGGCCATCCTTGTGCATCATTGATAGGGGACAGAGGGAAGAGTGTACCTTCGCATGGACCCAAGGGGGCGGGGGGGAAAACAGCAGCTTAATGCAGAGGTTCCTGCCCACCTCTTCTAAAATGGGTTTTTTCACCCCGTTCTAGGGTTGTACGAAGACAACACGCACCCTTTGAAGTAATGCACCATACCACGTATCACAGAGTGTTCAAAAGCATCAATATTTCACACTTCCTCTTCTTGCTGCTCTGCGAAATAGGTAACATAGAATCATTGAGATGAAGACAGCAGTAAGCACACACTGTTGATAAATCACTAGTGCACCATCCAAACAAGAGGGAGGAAAGGGAAGGGAGGCTGCCGCAGTCTGCACTTGAAGGATCTTTCTATTCTTGCTGTGATCCACTAAAATTACTTTTCTGATTTCATTGGTGTAAATGGGAAAACTCAAATTATTAACTGTAACGAGTCAAAGGAGTTTTTGACCCCTTGTCTAATGTTGTCTCTAGTGTTCTTTTTAAAGGGTGTTATGCCCTTATTTTGAGAGCTGAGTCAACACGTCCCGGCTCAGGGGTACTGCACTGATGAAAGACCTTGACAGCGAGGTGATATTAACTTACTCCTGCAACGGTGTGAAACAGTCAAGTGCGGAGGCTCTCTCTCTGAAGCCGGGGGAGGAGGCGGGAGGAGGCGGGAGGAGGCGGGAGGAGGTGTTTGTCTTTTTTTTTTCTTCATTGAAGTTAGCTTTTATGAGTCATGGCCAAGTTCCCTGATCGTCTCATGCTGAAACAAACTCTCCCTCCCCTTTACCCTTAAGAAAACCTCAATGAATACAGAGATGAAAAAGCCCAGAGAAAGTCTAAAAGTGCACTCATTCAGTAGATGTTGGGATGGATAAAAAGGATGGATGTGTGTGTGTATGGTTTCAACATATAGATAGACAAATTAAGATTTGATGAGTGACTGGATGGATGGATGGATATATAGATGAAGGATGGACAGATGAATGTATGCTTGCATGGAAGGATGGATGGATGACCAGATAAATGGATGGATGGATAGGATGGATCCTGTCCAGCTGCTACTTTTAGAGGTTGCGGACTAAAGTAACAAACAGCTGTGATGCTGGGCGCTGGATGGCAGCAGCACAAGGGGTGGTAAAAGCAGGCGAAGAGGCAGAGGGGTGACGCTGTTCCCCCTTGCAAGACTGCCAGGCATTGTAATTGGATGAAAGGGAAAGATTAAAGAACGGCGGGCTCGCCAGCACGGGTAATTGATTCATAATGGATTAGTGGGGCTGCAGAGGGGCTGCGTCAGGGAGGTGGGCGAGCTGGAGCTGGAGCTGGAGCTGGAGCCGGAGCTGGAGCCGGAGCTGGAGCTGGAGTGAGTTTCAGACGGAATGATGAGATGTGAAATGTCCTCTTGGCGAGGGCGCCGCGGGGCCTCCGTGGGCAAACACACACGCTCCGGTCTGGCCAGTGGGCGAGAGAGCCTGGGGGGGCTGGGGGCTGGGGGCTGGGGGCTGGGAGCCGGGCCGTGCTGAGTAGCTATGTGATGTATAATGGATGCCCTGTGGAAGACTTGGCACTCCTCTGGCAGCCATGCCAGGGTGATGCGGGGTGAAGAAGCAGAGACTCACCAAATGTCCCCCTCCTCGCTCGGCTGAAGGAGCCCAATGTGACCCAGGCGACCCTCTCTCCTGCCGGCAGAATCATTTGATAATCGGCCAGTTGACGAGTCCATTCTGGAAACCAAAACAAACACTGAACCGCATTGCGACATAACAAAACATGCCTGAATAATTTAAACAGGCAGCCACAGTCTGTAATGGCTGTAAAGTGTATCCTTTGCACATTCTTCGCCTGAGGGAAACAAAATATGAGTTCATTCAAATTCAGAGGTCTGCTTGAAATAGACAGAATGGCGACGTGGCAAATGTCAATAATCTAATGTGTCTCTTGAATAAAGAATATGCACAAATGAATTCACATCAAATAATTTACTGGTACGGTCATTCCTTTAATGTTGACCACGTAATGGTCATTATGTTTGAAGCGATAGATACAATTTGTATCACTTTTTGTTGGTCCTTCACAGATGAACGCTCCAAAACAACATTTGTGCAGACCCTAAAAGTAGCATTTTTCATATGCTGATGACTTATTTTACCATGGAGAAAAGAAACCTTTCTTTTATAAGCCCTTTTTTCCAATGTGGTACCAATACATCTCTTTCTCCCAAATGCACCTTGAAAGCAGATCACCATCCTAAACAACTCAGGTAGCATAGGCCAGCCTGTTTCTGTTTGTCTTTTTATAGTCCCAGGTGACTGTGGAAACAAGAGGGGGTTGGTGCATCCAGGGGTGTTTGGCAAGGCGGTATCCTTTCATGACTGGGTTGGGTTTCTCATTGGGCCACAGATTCCTCCGCTCCAGGGGAAAGGAAAGGCTCTCTCTATGCCAGCACAGGGCTTGGACAATCAGGCCTAAATAAATATTTACAAATAGGTATTGAGCTCCAACATCTGCATTGTGTCTTTGGATATGACTCATGAAAGTAAGATGGTACCCCCCCCCCCCCTTTTCTCTGTGTGGGGAAGAGACTGTGAGAGGACGAGAGAGAATGACGGAGAGAGGGAGGCAGAGAAGGCACACACGTGAACGAGAGAGAGAAGGGAAGGATGTACTGTCAGAGAGAGAGAGAGAGAGAGAGAGAGGAAAGAGAGATGACTCAGTCGCCCTGTCCCCAGGCATCAGGAGATAAAAAAGGGCTGGCATCCAACAGTTTCTCATAGTTAGCAGTCAGGATCACCTGAGGGGTAAAAGGGGTAAAGGCAGAGGGCTAAAAGATGAATGTGAACATAGAGGCCTGTCTGCCCTTCAATCGCTAGATTTCTCTCAGAGGGGAATGCCACAAAGCAAAGCAAAGAGAGCCAAACTAATCTTATTATTATTGTGGGTGTTGCTGTTGTTCAATTTTCTATTTTGTTTATAATTAACATAACAAGATACGTGCTAGATGTGAAGTAATGGTAGTGGTGATACTAGTATAAACATAATTTAAACATTACTTTAGTTGTGGTTATTACCTATTACCTCGTGTTACACCAACATTATATACACCCAATACATGAGAAAGCATAGTGGAAAGAGTGAGTGTTGAGGTTGGTCAAATGCTCTGCATGAAAAAGACTAAGAAAAGGGAGGAAAACGTACAGAAGACCACTGGAGGAGACAGATGGATGATGGGAAATGTTGGCAAGACTTCTGTTACTCAGTCTGTGGCCATGACAAGAAACAGCTTTGGGTTCTGTTGTGCTAATTTAGCCAAATAAATTAGCATATCAGACAGTCATATTATGCTTCTGTTCTCGCACCAGAAAACTTGTAGTTATTGGCATAAAGCCTTTTCGACTCATTCCACAAAATGTTGAGATATGTTTGAGTAATTTCAAAGCAAAACACACTGTGATTTGCAATGCTGAAAAAAACAGGTACAAGAAACCATTCATATACCCATTACTTAATACTTAAGTTATTTCAGCCATCTCAATTTCCATCACTGTTATACTGGGTTGTATTTTTTGCATTCATGGTAAACCGATGGCACATGTCAGCTGTCAAAATCACACAACCATGACTCCTCAACAGAGAAGCTTAGGTGACAGAAGTGTACTTCTGGGACAGAATGCTCAGGATAGCCCACTGGCTTCTGTAACTCTTCTGGAATACTGTGATCTGAACAGTACCGGCAAGCTTTAGTCCATTTGTCCATACGTCAGAAGACATGGATAAAGCCTTCCACTGTAGGACAAAATAACTCTGACCAGGACTATACTCCATCTCCCCATACCTTGCTGTGTTCGCCCACTGCATATAAAACGGAAATGGTTACCATACCTCTTCAACCAGAAGAGAACATGCTTCAGTCTAACGCAGATTGATTTCATGAAAAGCATTTCACAGCATACTCTTTCAGTCTGGTCCATCTCTATTCAGAGTTAGGAATCAGATGGATGGTGACGAGTTAGGATCAGGTCTATATATGTATGTAAGTACAAGTCAGTTCTGACAGCGTGTCACATCAATACTGTGACGGTAAGAGAGGGGAGGATGAAAGGTAGACATAAGAGGCTTCCCCGAGCGAGAGCAAGGAGGGCACGAGGGTTCACTTAAGTTAAGCAATATGTCACCTTCAAGCTCCAATAATAAGAAATGGCATTGAGTATAACATTGTGCAAGGACTGCAGTGGCCTGGGACAGAGTGAGTTCTGGAGTGACTGGATGGAGAGCAGGGCAGAGTCGGCTGTCATGCATCACCCTCTAATGAAAATCAGGAAGCGACACATTGGGTGTTTGATAACCCTCTATAGCCCACATGGAGCCGGTGGCCTGTTCAATAGTCAATCTTATTTGGAGGCTTCTTTAAACAACCGAGAGGTGGTTAGGAGACGAGAGGAGACTAGGAGGAAATCTCCCAGACATTATACTTGGGGCAATTTGCTATCAGAAGAATGGTGTTCGAGGGTGGTGCGTTTAAAGAAGCTTAAACAATTCTGTAATTATAACCTCACCTTCATATTTCACGAACCCGGCAGGGTAATGGGCAGAGGCATTGATGGTTATGCCGGCACAAAAGTGCAGATTGCTTAATATTTTATGGAAAGACCACATACAATTGCAACCATCTCTTCTCCCAGACAACTCAATGAAGGCCGAATGCTTTTTTGTATCTTTGCCAAAAAAAACACAGCAAATTCAGAAGACATCTTAAAAAAAATTCTAAAGCAGAGAATTCAACATGGCTGTCATACAATTCAGTTATTCGCGCAGCAGTACATAATGTAAGCTACAGCTTATCTGTATATTTAAGGGTTAGACATTCTCTGCATATGATTATACTGCTTTTCAGTCCCACCCACTCAAAATATGTGAGTAATGCAGAAATTGCATAGATGTAATATATAATAACATACTCTACCATGACTCTCCTTAATGTATCAGAGGGGAGTGGGTTTATGCAGATGAAATGCTCTGGAGTGTAAGTTCACGTAAGGTAATGTTAAGAATTTGAATACACCGTTGACACCGAAGTCTGCTTGGTTAAGAAAGGCATACAAAGAGTTAGCTGTGATTTGGCAATAACCTTATGTGGAGGTTCCCAGCATAAAAAAAACATCCTCATTTAATCAGGACACTACTAGCTCTAAGGCAAAGCCATAAACTCAGAGTTGCACCACCTAGAGAGAATAATAAAAGGACTGTATTCTTTACGGGAGAAATGGGAACAGTGGGTGCGTCTTTCATCCCAGGTGCGGTGCCAATCAAACCCACATTCACATACTTGGGCACTGACTGCCTGCCTGCTGAATCTGCCAATATCCCCCTGGGTTCAAGTCAGGCTACGGCACACAAACACCGGCGGTTGCCAAGGCAACAGCAATGCGAAGCGCGGTGTCATCTTTTGATAGAAAAATTAAAGGCTAAAATAGTTTATCACAAATTCATTAGCACCTGTAATGAAAGCGTCAGAAGTGGGTCATGGTACTTTTCCGTGGGACAATAGCCCAGCACCCACACAAAGACATCTGCCTTCCTCTACTCTATACCCACATTATACCACAGGGCGCAGCAGACTATTTACAGCTCACTACTTACAGCGGTGACTAAGGCCGTGCAGGAAATAACACTAAACACCACGAATATGTTTTCTCTGCGGCAATATTTTACATTAGAGTTCAACTTTTTCCCTTTCTCATGCAGTGTGCTGCATCTTTAAGAGGTTTCCAATAGCCTTATGCAACACATAACACTAAAAAAAAAAACACCATCAGCAAAAAAGGGCTTGTGAACCACTCTGAAAATGCAGTAGCACTTGAGAGGGCAAAGCTTATGCTGAGAAGCTCTCTCCTCAGCCCAAATTACAAGGCAGACAGTTTCATCGGAGAGGAAGGAGCCTTCACACACACAAAAAAAGAATTCCAAGAATCGAAAGGGTTTTTAAACAATTCTGCATGCCCACATGCTTACAGGACACACTCGAAAATAATAATAAACCTGCTGCTCATGAATAAATACAATTTTTATTTTCGCACAACTCCCAGCCACTGCGCTGGCCAATTTGTTTGTTTCAGGTACATCAGTATTAGGAATGCTTCATCGTCACTTGGGGGGAAAAAATCCCCTCATTGATTCGAGTCAGTCCAATTTCCTGCTGCCTAGCTGAAACCTGACCTCAGCAGTCGAGCAGGGGCTTTATCAATGGGCTCCAGTGGTGAGGCAGTGTGGCAGCCTTCATAGTAACTCCCTCTCCCTCAGTCTGCGTGCGTTTTGGAAGAGAGGAGGAGAGATAGGCTTGCCAGTCTGAGCCTCACCACCACAGAGGGGTCCGGATTGGCACGTCTTCATGCACCATTGCCCCTGTTTCAGGACTGGAGTCAACTGTGACCGGTTGCACGACTTTGAACATGAACATAAACAAATGCACACACAGGCAGAAGCACATATAGTTCACACACAGTCACACACACACATGCATGCAGATACATACACACACACACACAGACACACACACGCACACACAAACACAAACACACACTCAAAACAATCACACACACCCACAATCAATCCAAAACACACATACCATGCATGTGTATATGGGGCCCAGAAGCTCATTCACATGCAAGGGTGACCTCAGGAATGCGAGGCATTTCAAAATGAATTTGGAGAAGGCACAGGCCTCAGCTGAGCCAGGCTAATTGCAAAGGAAGCTTCCCATTGATTGGGGCACCAGCCACAGGAACGGCACGAGTACATCGTTTCTTTTTGTTGTTCAGTCAATACGGGTTGATAAAGTAATACAGCGCTGAGAGATGACATTTCACCGTTCCTTTGTCAGCACATCAGGATTAGACGACGAAATAAACAAACAAACCGGATGATTGGCGCACCGTGGCCTTCCAGTGACGCAGAATAAAGGGGGCTTTGGACACACACACACACACACACACACACACACACTTACACACACACAGCTTACTCGCTCACTCAACAGCTGCAGCCAATCTCTGCCAAAGGGACGGGGGGGGGGAAATCCCACAACGATTTTTACAGTCCACAATAAACATGAGGGAGCATAAACATTGCTTGATCATGTTTCTAATGTTTCCTGGGAGACCAGAATAAATCACAGCGCATAGCATCAGTAAATGCTACATCACTGAATGATGGGCTATGCGGATTTGGAGGCAATTTAGCCCTGCCTTGCATTTGCCTGTCTTTGAGTCAGAATGGACATTAAAATGACAAACAAGTGCCGTGTAGGGTATCTGTGTGTGTTGTCTGGGCGTGTGCGTGCGTGTGTGTGCTTGGAAAAAAAAGGAAAAAAAGGAAGAGAAAGAAAAAGCAGTGGTGTGTGTGTGTGTGTGTGTGTGTGTGTGTGTGTGTGTGTGTGTGTGTGTGTGTGTTTTTTCCAAATCTACACCATGCATTTCAAAGCACAGTCTAATGCTCACTCACTCAAGACCACACACAATTAAATAATCTCTTTAAAGTGATCACGATGTAGGATGCATTTCATAGTCATCTGTTTTTTATTATCTGACCCCAAGACATTTCAGTAAGGACTAGTTTTATGACCTTGAACTTCTAAGGTGGATCTGCATTTCTTCAAGGAATACAAAAGAAACTAATAACAAGCAAAGAAATTAATAATAATGAAAAACATTGTATGAATAATTAACATTAGCAATTCCTTTTACAACCAGTGTAGAATGCACAGAGGGAAGCCAAATTCATTTTAATATCAGTTTATTAACATAAATATTAAAGTAGCGGTTTAGGATGCCAAACAAGGGAGAAAAAGGCTCCAGTGCACCCCCCCCCATGTGCAGTGCACGTGTGCTGTCACACACCGAGGGGTGTTAAGTGTGTTCCTCCTGGTGGCAGGCTGCTGGGATGCCTGTGATCCAAATGCGGCAGAGGTGAGAACACGCCGCTGCCATCTCAGCATGGCGTCGCCAGCTCGGGGATGGACCGCGGGGGGTTAACACCAGCGCCACCGCAGCCCCTCAGACCTCCGCCGTCACTCAGGCGCAAATCTCCATGGTGATGGCTCCGGTGTTCTTCCTAGAACTACACACACACACACACACACACACACACACATCCACACACACACACACACACACACACACACACACACACACACACAGGGCGGGAGAATGTCACCGCATTACCCCAAAGACCCTCCCTGCCAGAGCTCTTTAGGTGGCCTGGGAGTTGCCGGTGTTGTGGCTGAGACAGCAGGGAGAGCAGCAGCCAGTGGCCCCTCAAGGTCAAAGTTCATATCCATTAAAGGGTGGCAGATAGAGCACCAAATCACACCAGGCAGATAGTGCCGTGAGACTGTACTCGTTGCTAACGGCCCTACACGGGGGGAATTGGGGGGAAAGGAATTGAATAGCTGAGCAAAGAGCCTAAGCTTTACATCTGCAGGAAGGGGCTCACCTTTCTCTCCACACCTGTTCCTTAACAAGCTTAGGCCCGTGCATGGGCGGGCCACACACCCCAACCCGGCTCACAGGAACTGGAAGGTTTAAATGGAAGGCGAGGAGGGAGCTCTGAGGGTAGTCGCTCTCACATTAACAGTCCAGATCGCTCGCGCTGAAAGGAGGGGGATTTAGAGAGCACATAAGAACTTTATTGATTAAACTTGCAGCTTTAAAGCCCCGTCACCTATTCTCTGCCCGATGGCTAAATCTGCCAATGAGTGCTGGGGCTGTCAGTGGTGATGCTTGTGTTGGTTAGCGGGGCCAAGGGACCGGTGCTAATCTCCGGGAAGCAGACCCCCTCGCCTCGGGTGTTGGCTCAGAGCAGCCCCCCTGACACCCCTCACCCCCTCACCCCCTGACACCCCTCACCCCCTCGGATGCATCTACACTTCGGTACCGTGGGCCTTGGGAGACTGGAGGCAGAAAGTAACATGGAACTGACATGAAAAACTGTTTTATATGCAGTATGAGATGAGTAAACAAACATGCTTGTGGAATACATTAATCACTGTATAATGCTTAATGCATAGTTGCATAGATGCATAGAGTCTGGTCTTCAGTAGGCATTTGTTATAAAGTATCATCGATGCAATATTTAAGGTTTCACCTTATCCAGTCTAAGGGGGAGTAGTTTTGTACACCGTGTTGTAACTTCGGTAATAACACGACAAAATATTACATTTTTGTGTCTTTAAATCTTGCAGCTTAGTGGATTTAAACAATGACTAATGAGATCCAAGTGCAGCTGGTATGATTTTCATTACATTTGATTTAGGGCTGATTGTGTGGGCACAGCCATGGCCAGATGTGGGCTGATTCAACTCCCTGGGTGATCTTCTTAGAGCACTGTGACAGAATTCAATTCAACAGAAAGCAATACGCTTCCTCAAGGCAATTCCTACACCCCAGACACAAACACACACACAGTCACACACACACACACACACACACACACACACACACACACACACACACACACACACACACACACACACACAGTCACACACACGCACACACACACACACACACACTCCCAATTGTGGTTATGTCAGAAGTATCTACATGTGTGGAACCACAAGGGTTGGCCATGACTCGTTCTGAATCCACTTCTCATTTAACTTCTAAATATTGTTTCAATTCCTCCGCTTGGAATACTACCGCATCCCTCTCATGGCCCTGGATGAATCCCTTTTCCAGTCATATATGTTTCCACAGGATTCCAGCTTCCCATTATTATTTAATGGAGAGGGAAGCCACATCAACAGTAAAAACACTCCATCATTCTTTCATGTGAAAGGCCATCTCACAATTACAATGCGCAGAACCCCAAAGCCTAATTACACGGATGGGGAATGTTTCTGATTTAAGCTCTCTGATGGCTCACCATAAAACCCAGCACATCAAAGTTTAAGTGCAGAAAATCATGACAGCTTAATAAAGGGGTTTGAGCCCAAGCAGTGGCTGCATACCTGCATACTTACACTGAGTGGGATGAAGATAAAATGGCTGTGCACATTCATCTGGTCCAATCAGCCTAACCTGTAGATATGGAATACTCTGATTCTATGGTGGAGCCACTGAAGTGGGCCAGGATCGCCTCTGATTGCAGTGACAGAGGAGGAGGTTAGGCAAGACAGGAGCTCAAAGATGTGATTTCCTCAGCACAAAAAAGGGCACTAAGTCTTATTGACATGTTGCATGTGGTGTAAGGACCCCATCAAAGCCTGCCATGCAACCAGACACACACAGAGAAACACATGCACACACACCAACATACATCTGTTCTCCGGCAGTGCCTCAGCCAATCCTTCCGACTTGTAAGCAACGTCCAGTATGAGTGTGTTTCTCTCCCGCTGCCAAGCCCACACCGGGCTCTCTCCTCTCTCCCCTGACGGAGAGGCCGGCACAGTGTGCCGAGGCGAGGCAGCCAACCGTGCTCCTCCTCTCCCGGCAAACAATGAACCTGCAGCGACCGGGAGCAGTGCTGCTCATTTGCAAACAGGAGATAAAAAGCACCCGGCACACAAACAGAGGGGAAGGACTGCCTCAGCGGCCCTCACCACGTGTGTGTGTGTGTGTGTGTGTGTGTGTGTGTGTGTGTGTGCCACCACGAGCGCCAGGCGTGCGCCCCGGCAGACGTCACACCCGGCTGGCGCGCCAGGGCTGCGGGTTCCTTTATGTTCCTTTATGTGTTTCTCTCCTCGTGCAAGTCTGTTCTTCCGCTGCGGTTTGCTTTGTGGTGCCGCCGTCACGGCTGGGCGGCTCACGGAGTGGCTATGATGAGAGATAGCGAGGACCTAAACTCTCGAAGACAATGCTGCTGCAGTCGTAGCTCTGACGAGCACGACTGGTTGCAATCACAGAACAGACTTTTGGAAAGCGTCGTGTTCACTCCCGGCCCATGCATGTTCTGTATGGCAAGAGGCACCGCAGTAGAACAGAGGATTGCGTGTATCCATAGACACGGATGCATTATGAAACCATACGCTTGTCAGTAGAGCCTAATGATGCTTAATATCTCTACTTCAAGACTCGACATCCATAAGCTCATTAAGAGCAATGCATGCTCACATACTTGTATGCAACACAAGGCAAACCTCCACAGCAAGCATTCGCACTGCTCCACATCCCTGTGTGTTCCATGTGCCTAATCTGTCTCCATTCATGCAAAGCAATGACTCGGGGCCAAACGCTGCCACTTTTGAAAGCAGGGCTGGCCAGCCTCACATGCAAAGCAGTCCCATGGTGCTCCTGTTCTCACACCCAGCCTGAGCACAACTGCACCTTCATCAGCAATGCATTATGAATGAGGTGTAATGGGCTGAGACAGGCCCAATAGTGCATCCCCTCTCCATCACTGCCACTCTGCTGCGACAAAAAAAAAGAATTTAGAGTGGGGAAAAAGAAAAAGAGGGGAAAAAAACAACGCTTGGATGCTGCATGGGTGAGTGGTGAGCCATTTTTGTTTCTCCTTCCCCTTTTGTTTTCAAAGCAGAAGTTATCATTTCTTGCCTTCTTCCCCGTCGCCCACACCGTGTCCAGAGGCCACCTTCCTCCGGTCATTCTCTCAAGCCGACGAGGCATTATATAGCTCACCCTATGCTAATTATGAGTGGTACTTCCCACACTCTCAATAATCCAGTCTGCCCCATCTCCCTCCATCCCCGCCCCCCCCCCCCCCTCTCTCTCTCACCCTAACTGTGCCGTGGGCACCGATGGCCTGTTTACATGACACGTTCCCATGGAAACCCTGAGACGTGTCTGCAAGCAACCCAGCCAGGCGTGGAGGCTGGCAGACTCCTCCGTCTGCACCCACCCACCCACCGTCCTCACATAAAAAAAAAACCTCGGCCCCCGACCCACCCTGCCTTTGAGCGCGCCGTGCTCATTAACCGCTTGACATGTACCACCTGAGGAGAGCATATTTATGAGGAGGTATGAAACATGTTGAAATGTGCCACAGATAAGGAAGTGGCACACCGCTTTAAGGAAGAGGATATGTGTTGAGAGAGCTATAAATTAAGTTGGAAAACGGTGCGATGTGAGAAGTGTGAGATGATCACGTTTGTTTTCCCACTTCATTATCAGACCGCGCCCTTGCAGGGGGAGACTTCTGGCCTTCGGGGTGGAGATAAATATAGATGTCTGTAAGAGATGCCGCGAGTGGAGAGAGGTGACTGAGGGAGGTGAACATTTTCACACAAATAGACTGGATAGTCTGAATTCTGAAAAGGAGGTTTGAAGTTGTATCATATGCACTCATGTTTGTACAGTTGCATTTAACACTAGCAAGTGAAACAAAACAGGCTAGCTCACAGCTCCAAAACAGAATTATAAAGGCACAAAAAAAACATGTTACAGGAGGGCATCTCTGATGTTCTACAATAGTCTACTATAGTCCATTTTGGTCATTAGGGCTCTGATCTGACCCTTTCCCCTTCCACGCCCTCCCCTCCCTTCCTCTCCTCTCCTTCCCCCACAGCGGGGCCCGTCCCTGCTGCGCCGTCTCTCTGTCAGGTGCATCCACCTCCAATGGCAAGGTGAACCTCGGCAGCCGCTCAGCATGGGGCGTTCATGCCACACACGTGAGGGGGGTGCCAATGCAGATAACGCAGACAACGACAAGCAGCCAGTGGCCCCTCACTGATCCCCAGCTCCCAGAGACAGAGAGATAGTGAGAGAGAGAGGGGGGAGAGAGAGAGAGAGAGAGGGGAGAGAGAGAAAGTCGGAGGGTGTCCAGTTCACAGGACAGAGACAGAAATGAGAGAGAAAAGAGAGGGGCGGATCGGAAGGAAGGGTGTTGGGAGGCTGAAGGGAGTCAGAGAGCTTTCAGCAGGGAGGTGTGAGTGTGTGTGTGTATGTATGTGTGTGTGTGTGTGTGTGTGTGTGTGTGTGTGTATGTATGTGTGTGTGTGTGTGTGAGTGTGTATGTGTGTGTGTGTGTGTGTGTGTGTGTGTGTGTGTGTGTGTGTGTGTGTGTGTGTGTGTGTGTGTGTGTGTGTGAGTATGTATGTGTGTGTGTGTGTGTGTGTGTGTGTGTGTGTGAGTGTGTATGTGTGTGTGTGTGTGTGTGTGTGTGTGTGTGTGTGTGTGTGTGTGTGTGTGTGTGTGTGTGTGTGTGTGTGTGTGTGTGTGTGTGTGTGTGTGTGAATGCCACAGAAGAAAAGGGGAGTGTGGTGTGAAAGAGCTGTTGTGTGGTGAGCGTGTCATTACCGGATGTTTCTTCTAGGTGATGGAGATGCTGCAGATCCTGCTGGTGAAATGTCCAGCACCTTGACCTCTACAGGCTGGCATCACGCCTCCAGCAGTCTGTGTCCATATGCTGCGTCTCCTGCTGCTGGGCAGACACACACTGGAGCTGCTCAACTGCTGCATGGCTGGGTGTGGGGGGAGGGAAGGAGAGAGAGGGGGGTTGATAATGTATAATTTAATAACCATATATACTGGCACAAGCAGTCCCATCATGCCATCTTAACAGTGAGCTTTTCACTGTTCCATCGTATGGAAAATACCACCCCCATGACTCCATGAGGGTTCTGAATCCAAGGAAAACAAAAGTCAAGTGTGTGCAGATATGAAGGAGAAACGTAGAGAGGGGCTGGGGAGGGGTGCCTTACAGACAGACACACAGACAGACCTTGTGAGTCAGATCAGCCAAAACACTACAAATATGTACATAGAACAGGAAGACAAAGGACCACATACAGCAGAACATACCACACATGCAAGAACTCAATAGGAACCGATAAATTAAAGAAAATAACATAATCTAATTCACTGGGAAAAGAGACAGAGAGAGAGAGAGAGAAGGAGGGAGAGAGAGAAGGGAGAAAGAGAAAGAGGGGAGAGAGAGTGAGAGAGAGAGAGAGAGGGAGGGGAGAGAGGGGGGAGGGAGGGAGAGAGGGGGGAGAGTGAGCGAGAAAGTGATAGAGAGGAGGGGGGGGGGGGGGGGGGAGAGGGAGAGAGGGAGGGGAGAGAGATGAGCATGGTGTTCTACATCCTCCAGAAGAGATCCTTTTTGCTGGGTCAGTCTCTTGCTGGGTCCATAAATGAAAAAGCATCTGACAAACACGCTCACAGCCCAAGAACCTTCTCAGACTGATAGAACAGAGCACCTCTCCAAAGCTAGAGAGAGAAAGAGGGGGATAGAGAAAGAGAGGGGTAAGAATGAAGGGAGAGAGAGAGAGAGAAGGGACGAGTCTTTAGAGAGAGAGAGAGTGGAACGGAGAGACAAAGGGAGGAGAGAGAAAGCAGTGTGAAAAGGGGAAAGAGACAGAGGCTGAGAGGCAGAGAAAAGGACTGCCAACCCAGAATCCCCCGGGACGTAACTAAATCTCAGCACACTGATTGGTTTGTCAGGACGACATTCCAGGCGCAGCGGTGCTATACGAGATGAGGACAGACACAAGGTCAGAGAGGAGAGTCAGAGGCGTCCGCTCTCAGGTGGGAGCTACTCCACTCCTGTTTCACGTGCCACCGCCTCGCAGCCACAGGCACATGCGTAGAGTCCACACCGTCTCAACTCAGCGCTGTGATATACCAACATTTACAATATATGAAGTCATTTCGTCTACACTGTCTGACAGGGAGGTAAAATGGTGTGTTCAAAGGAAACCTGCGCCAGAGAGAAACCTACGGCGCTGTGGCGAGGCAGAGAAATGCTCCGAGACACGCACATCTTTTTTTCAATGGGATCCACTCCTCCTTAACCCACATTATTGAATGTGTCCTCAGCATTTAGCTCCTGAGGAAGGAGAGGCAGGCTGACTCATTTCTGGACTGCATAATGAGGGAAAGATGGAGGTCGGCTCGCAGAGTTAATCTCCTATTATCTGTTTCAGCAGGACTTATCTGGCAGAGTAATGCCCCAGCATGGGCCGACGACTCCGAATCTCCCTCGCTTTTTTTTTTTCTTTCTCAGGGGATATGAAAATGTATCATCGTAGCCCCACTATACAAACACGTGTCAGGCAGGGAGCCTCGGCCATCACCTCTTCCCTCACATACCCCCCCTCCCCTCAATGACAGCGGCTCCCTTCCAACGGCTGGTTTGGGAACAGAAAAGGTCGCCTCCAGACATAAACAGACTACATTTCTCAAAGACGAGACAGTTTGGCCCATAGACTGAAGGAGACAAAGGGGCCATATATGTGCGTGCGGCCAGGCTCTGCAGACTCATTCGTATTAGTGGACAGAAAGATTCTAAGATCCATTGCCCCAGACAGCTTTGGCCATGGAGGCGCATGCTTCTTACTCTACAGATAAACTTGGAGGTGCAGAGGAGAGGGAGAGGGGCAATAGATCAAGCTCACCTTCCAGACAATCCCTTAATCCAAAACTGGATTGAGATGCCTTTGGATCTAGAATGCCCCAAAGACTATGTCCAGGTGTACTTCAGCTGAGTTAGACTGAATGAGAAGGAAACTCCTGTAAGACATTTAAAAGGTTCATGACATACAGCATACCCCACAGTATTTTCTCAGCAGAAATGCAAATACTACCAGTAGCTATACAGTCAATAAGTCTTTTCAGTATTTACAGAACGGTCGCACATGAATCATCTTATGCCACTCTGGAATATTCCACCAGGCCAAAATAATATTTGTTTAACCATGTTGTGTTGGCCCAGAGGGTTCATTCCAGACCGGTTTAACAGCAAAAACAATAACGCAATAAGTAGGTAATAAGTCAGTCAGGTAATAAGTCTACATAATAATAATCGATTTATAGTCACACTCTCACAATCTCACCACTGTAAACCAAAGAAACCGATCAAATCTTCCCATGAATGTCACTCCCTGTCAATGAATGATGTTGTAGATCTGATTTCCACTTCTCTTAACATCACAGACATGGACCTCTGATGCCCATACTGCTGTGAACACTCTGCTCTTCCGAGTGGAACGTGATTTAGCCCCTAGCTGGTGTGTGCCTGCCTGCCTGCCATGTTGATGGGGAAACAGACACAGACTTATTTTAGAGGGCTGCACACAGAGCTCACGCCAAATAAAGATGGACAGATTGATCAAAACTCACATGGCACGCAAGTAAAGGAGGAGAGGCACATGCGTGTGTGTGTGTGTGTGTGTGTGTGTGTGTGTCTGTGTGTGTGTGTGTGTGTGTGTGTGTGTGTGTGTGTGTCTGTGTGTGTGTGTGTGTGTGTGTGTGTTTCTGTGTGTGTGTGTGTGTGTGTGTGTGTGTGTGTGTGTGTGTCTGTGTGTGTGTGTGTGTGTGTGTGTGTGTGTGTGTTTCTCTGTGTGTGTGTGTGTGTGTGTGTGTGTGTGCGTGTGTGTGTGTGTGTGTGTGTGTGTGTGTGTGTGTGTGTGTGTGTGTGTGGTGGAATGGCCATGCACTAGTTCAGTGGCAGTGATTGGACAGGGTAAGCTTCTCAAATCTGCCCAACAATACCACCGCACACACACACACACACACACACACACACACACACACACACACACACACACACACACACACACACACACACACACACACACACACACACACACACACACACAGTCTCCTACCATTACCCTTCAAATGTCAGAACATGCCTGGGACAGGACTGAGAGACTGTGTCCTGTCAGACGTCACGCCAATCTGCCACAGATGACAAATAACCTTGCCTTCCGGGCTTTTCCATCAGTGCCGTCATCACCTGGGCTCTCGGGGCAGGCTCCTAAATCTGCTTTTTCCAAAAAAAGAAAAAGAAAAAATGAAAAAAGACGGATGACAGATGCACAACAACACATCTCCTTGGACATCAAACAAATGGAGAGGAAGCATTTGAAAGGGAATTGTTTGCTATTTAGAGACGTCCACTAGAGTCTAACAGTCTAAAGCCATGCATATGACCTTTTTTCCCTGGCAAATGAGGAAAGTCAAAGTGACTGACTGACCGTGTTTAAACCAATGCATGTCACTCTAACATTCCAGCTCAGAAATCCTCGCCTGGGGTTTGAATTGAATGCGCGATATTTACGTCTTCCTGTCCATTGGAATCAGCGAGGCATAGGCAAACCTGATAATCTGACTGTGACTGCCACTTACAACAGAAATTTCTCCTTTTTTCGCATCAATCACGTTGTTATGATGGCCTTGCTGTGTCTGAAACGCTATATAAACAGAACATATGCTGCGATCGCTATCTCCTGTTTCCGCAACACCTCCGTCAGGCCTCCCCGCTACACTGCTAGAACTATTCCTGCATGCCATCTGTTAATTTATTTGCCGTCAGCAGAGAGTGCCTAACAATACAGCTCCTCCGCGTTCCACTGTTGGATTTAATTAGGACCTCATCGGTACTGTTAAACACGTGGAGGAGAAGGCATTACGACAGCCATAATCTGCATTTAATTAAAGCAACATGTCACAAACTGTCATGTCACTCCAGTCCTGTGCAGGCTTACACTTTGCTTGCACTCTCTCGCTCTCTTCTTGTTTCTTTTTTTTTTTTTTTACCCCTCTCGCTACTTAGGCTAGAGGCGATTTGGATTCATTGATGTACCTTTTTTTTTTTTTTTCAGATGTCAAGATGTCAAATTGAAAGGACCACCATCACGCGATGGGTTTGTTCACATAGTGTCCACTGAGGTACCACTGCATCACTCATAGTAGGACCTGCAAAAGAAAGAACACTGATCAAGGTGATGTCAGCAGGTCAAGTTGGCACATGTGTGTCAAGTATGTCACCGTTGCTGCTCAACATGGTTTTTATTCAATACGTTAGGCTAAGATTGATTTTCATTAAATTATTGCTTAATCATGTTTACTGTACACAGTGACTCATCTGTCAGCATAATCATGTAAATCACTTCTTTTACAAACTAGGTCATGGTTTAGCAGAATTCCACACAGGACAACATGTTGTTGTGAAATGTTGTTGTGTGTTTGGCAAGTTTTTGAAAAGTACTATTTGTGACCGTGACAAAACAATGTAGGTTGTACTGACAGTGTCAATTTTTGCGATGACATTTCGAGCTACAAACTGCAAAGCAAGTCAACTAGTGAAGCAACCTTTCTAGAACCAGTGTGAGAGTCTGTCTGTGTGTGTGTGTGTTTGTGTGTGTATGTGTGTGCGTGTGTGTGCAATTATGATGTAAGAGCAGGTAAACGAGTTTGAAGTGTCAAGAGCCAGTCGAGACACCCACCAAAGAAACCGACGTGGATGGATAGATGAATGGATGGATTGGACCCGAAACCTCTGATCCAGTCTCTGGGCCAGCACAAATCCAATAAATAAATAAACAAAATTGCAGGCGGCTGACCACTCTATTAGATTTAAGGACACAGGAAGGAAGCTGGCTGACGAATAAGAGCGGGAGGGTGAAGTGCAAGTGCTTCGAGCCGAGATCAGTTGAGCCCGATGAGTCAGCCCTGGTGAGTGCAGTATACTCAGGCATTTAGAAATTCAATTGTGAGGTCTTGCTGCCGGTTGGGCCGAGGGTAATTACCTGTGAAGCAAGGGTGTAAAGCTTGCTTAGGTAGGACCTCGGCGGATGGCTTCACGCTTCGCTGACACAGAAAACTCGGCAGGCAAAAAAAAACCACTTTTACCCCATATCAGCTCAGCCAAGCCTGGTAATGTCCTCTGCACACGAGGAGAGGGGGAGAGTGAAGGCGTGCACACACACACACACACACACACGCACACACACACACGCGCGCGCGCACACACGCACACACACACAGGCTCTGCTGGACATTATGAGAGTAAACACCTCGTCGTGATCTAGAGATCTTCGCCTCTCCTGGAGATATACAATGTGAGGATTCTCTTCGCAGAATGAGATCATTGCAGCGACTGATGGTGCGAGACAGCGCGATAAAAAACCCTGACGTGCTGATGAAGAAGTGAGAGTCCTGCGCTGTGCTGTGAATCATGGAGAGCTCACTGTAGGCTGCCTGCCGGCCTGCCTTGATTTACAGCACTTCCCTGCAATGGCAAGCGTGTAGGCTCTCTGTTTTATGGTCTCTCTCTCTCACACACACACACACACACACACACTGTCGTTCTCTCTCTCTCTCTCACACACACACACACACACACTCACACCGTCGTTCAATCTGTCTCTCTCTCTCTCTCCAATCTCCTATTCCTCCTCCCTCTCATCTGGTGCACTGTTCATTTTCTGCGTCTCATTATCGGTCCTGTCACGGTTCTTATCATGGCCGTCCTGGGCTCCCACTGTCTGCGCTGTACGGCGTGACTGCTCCCAAATGCACCGCGTAAGAGATGAGGTGTGCCTCACAGTGCACTGGACAGCGTAAGAGATGAGGTGTGCCTCACAGTGCACTGGACAGCGTAAGAGATGAGGTGTGCCTCACAGTGCACTGGACAGCGTAAGAGATGAGGTGTGCCTCACAGTGCACTGGACAGAAGAGAAGACGGGCTGCTCCAGCGTGAGCCAGAAACTCAGCCGGCAGGACTCTGCACCCAGCATGGCCATGCTTCACGCGCATGCCGCAGTTTCGGCTGAATATCGCCCCACACAAAGAGGGTTTCGCCCCCCAAACAAAACCTCCCTTCCACTACATCACTGCAGAGAGTGATGCCAAAGTAAACACTGCTGGGTGTAATGGGCACCTTGGCAAACAAACACGTTAGAAGATTAGACACAACACGGGGTGGTTCTAGAGAGGGAACATGGGGTGGTTTTAGAGAGGGAACACGGGGTGGTTCTAGAAAGGGAACACGGGGTGGTTCTAGAAAGGGAACATGGGGTGGTTTTAGAGAGGGAACACGGGGTGGTTTTAGAGAGGGAACACGGGGTGGTTCTAGAAAGGGAACACGGGGTGGTTTTAGAGAGGGAACACGGGGTGGTTCTAGAGAGGGAACACGGGGTGGTTCTAGAAAGGGAACATGGGGTGGTTTTAGAGAGGGAACACGGGGTGGTTCTAGAGAGGGAACATGGGGTGGTTTTAGAGAGGGAACACGGGGTGGTTTTAGAGAGGGAACACGGGGTGGTTCTAGAGAGGGAACATGGGGTGGTTTTAGAGAGGGAACAGTGATATCTCATAAATCTGTCAGCCGATAGAGCACATTTTAGAAGGTGGGTGGCCCAGGGATCACAAGAGAGAGAGGAAATGGCAGATGGCAGACTTCCCCTCTGCTATGTTAGAGACAGTAGAGTATATACAGAGGATCAGTGAAGAACATCTCCTGAGAAGGGTGCTAAACTGCAGAAATGCAGAGGAACGGTGGGGAGCATCGGGATTGGTGCTTAGAAAAATGTCACCAATGTAACTTAGTCTAAAGCCTATTCTGAACATTCCATCAGCTTACAGAAACAGATTGGAATCTGTTGTGACTCTCAAAGGTGTTGGTGCCTTGGGAACCTGGGAAAAAATCTGAACATCCCCACATTCTCGCTAGGAGCATTAACATTCTTCTGTAGAGCCAAGGACTATTAAGGAAAAAAACATCCTCATCTGCATACGCCCCAAAACCCACTTAGCTGGAGTATTTCAGGTGCCTGTCAAGCAACTATCTCCTGTAAAATGATTAGTTAAAAATTCATGACATCCTCAGTTTGCCAAAGGGCGTTTTATGGTTTCAACAGCACTTACTGGTGACACCGTGGCAAACCTTATGCCATAGTTCACAAATTAGACTGGAT
Organism: Clupea harengus; assembly: GCF_900700415.2. NCBI lineage: Eukaryota > Metazoa > Chordata > Actinopteri > Clupeiformes > Clupeidae > Clupea > Clupea harengus. The sequence continues at coordinate 29,377,668 of NC_045153.1, forward strand.
CATTATGGCAGCTTATGACACTCTCTGAAACCACGGGGGAAACCATCATCCAGCTCAGATTTATCTTGCATGTAACTTCTGAGTGTGAGAAAAGGGCATTGCGTCCCCAGCACTGTCGTCCCAACATCGGCCTGCTCCCTGTTGTTGAGTGTGATGCAGTGTCTCACGCACTCGAGCTCTGGCAAGGGCCCATCGGTTTACAGCAAATGAGCAAGAACAATGCCTGCGCCGCTCGTCGCCGATAAATCTTCCTTTGCGCGGGGTGGCTGGCTTTTCTCATTTGTTACACGCATAGTTATCGGCTCATCTGGAAACCCCCCGCTTTGTTCTCGGGAGGACAAGCCATCTCCAAACAATGGCGGCTCTGTTTTTCGGCGTGTCTTAATGAGTTTGGGTCGCCTCTCTTGTCATAATTAGGCCGCAACGAGCACATCTGTCAAGAGAAGACGCTTTAAGGAGCTTAAAAAAAAAACTCTGGAACACTCTGTGGGCATGGGGTGGGATTTATGAAAGCGACCATGTTCACTGTGAATAAACCCCTCAGTGAACGCTGTCTCAAGTGTTGCTTTTAACTGAGCTCCATCCTTGTGTTTCATTTTCTTTGAAGGCCTGGACAGCTTCAACATTCGACTGAGACTCACCATGTCCTTAAAAACACGTGCGCAAATGCAAGACAGGAAAATGAAAGCCATCGCTCAAGAAGCCTTGGAAGGGATGGAGAATGCACCTTGCTCCGTCTTTCATGCTGAAAAGTTTACATTTCCCCCTCTCGCTGGCTCTCGCACTTTCCAAAAGCTGATGAATAGCATGTGAGAATGCAAACAGTGTGAGATGGCCAAGAGTAAATACTGTATCTAACTGAAGCCTCTGTATTCCCGGCAATGTCCATATTTGTCTGTTTAAGTTGCCTGAATCACCAGTGCTTGTGCGTGGCTCCCTAAAGCCCTGTACTGGCATGTACAGGGAGCTCGCTGCAGAGAGGGTGTCTCACGAGGGCCAAACTAAACAGATGCTGAGGGAGCTGGGGTGATTATCAAGTGGTCATCGAAAAACTATGTGAGGAATAGTGGGCTGAGAGCAGCACAAAGTGAATGAAAGGCTTCTTGTATGAAAAACAATGCTTGGGTTACGGATGACTGGGAGCTGTCGCACAGTACTAAGACAACTGTATGTGCTTAGCACTTGAACAAATGGGGAGCAGGATCTGTGATTACTGTACTTATATGGAGAGTAGAGAGACAGAGGGAGAGAAAAATAGAGACGTAGAGAGGGGAAAGAAGCAGAGGAACAGAGAGAGAGAGAGAGAGAGAGAGCGTGAACGAGACACCCAGAGAATGACAGTTTCACTGAATAATTATCCATCATTGGCCTGCGTGTGGTGCCCCTCTTCATTACTGGCCGAGAGTGAGAGACAGACTCCATCTTTTTAAAATTCCGGGTGATTTCCATAGCTTCTAATGAGCTGGATAACCACATTTTGCAATTTAAGTCATAATCTCGCCGCGAATGCATGACGGAATGCTCAATATCCCGCGCTGGGCAGCTGCAGCCCAATGATACGTCTTCGGGAGGACATCGTTTTCATTCCAGTTCATTTTCGATTACACTCCCTCACTCAAGTCTATTGATCCCATTCCACACTGTTTGGGGCAGGGGGCTGGTGGATCCCATTCCAGCAGACACAATGTTATTAAGTGCAGTAGCATAAGCGAGAGACCCAGAGCCATGGAGGCCTTGAGTCAAAATAGTGATCAGAGCCAAGAGGGGGGGTTTCAGACCAGATGTCAGCCTGATAGAAAGGAGCAAATGAGGGGGCATAACATTGTTCAGCTCCAGACCAGAATACATTCCTCCATTTTGCCTAGGATGAAGGCTTAGTACATATCATATATCAATGGTCATTTTTTTTGCCTAGGATGAAGGCTTAGCACAGATCATATATCCATGGTCATTTTTTCCCACATCTCCCACATAAGTGAATCATTTACTTTTCCTCATGACTATTGTTTACAAAACAAGCGTGAACCTTTGCGATGGACACTTCCATATCTAAATATGCAAATACGATAAGTTGTATTTCAACAAGACAACTTAAATATGAAATATTTTTCATCATCATCATTTTCAGCTATGAAGCACATTATGGCAGTGGAACAAAACACAGGGAGACATTCAATGCCAAACGCCCCAGACTAATAATACAAATAACCTAACCTTTTGGGTATTGATCAGTGGCTTTACACTGAAAGTAAGAGAAACCACAAACCTCATCTCTGTATTATGTACAGTAAACAATTCCCAATCCAGGTGCAAAGAATTCCAAGAACTCCCTCTTCACCTGGGCTTCACCAGTGGATTGATCAGGCATCCTCGCTGGAGCTGCTTCATCTTCTACTATCGGAATTCCTGAACAGAGAGGAGAGTTTTCGGAGAAGGAGCTCTCACCAAGGAGGCTTCTAATGATTTTTGCAACAAGAAAAGCAACCTAGTCTTTTACAGCAGGTCTGTCCATGAACATATGGGCAATAAGACGGTGTTCCTTCAAATTCTGAAGTTCATGGCAATGGCGTGCACAGAATGCTTTTATTGGATCGACATGAAAACCTCCAGCAATCATAAATCATAGAAAGGCTCATTTCAAGTCAACGGACCGCTGGTCTTGAGAACACCTCTGCCTCCTCTGTTGAAGAATTCATCCTTGTGAAGCGGTGGTTTCTGTGCGGGCCATCCTTGTGAAGCGGTGGTTTCTGTGCGGGCCATCCTTGTGAAGCGGTGGTTTCTGTGCGGGCCATCCTTGTGAAGCGGTGGTTTCTGTGCGGGCCATCCTTGAGATTGGGGCCACGCGTCCATTTGGTGCTTTGGTCTTCAGTGTTCAAGTTTGAAAAGTTTCCCTGACATAGTTTACATCATGTGGAAATGTCTTGCAGAGTGTATATTTTTTCGGGGCGACAGTTTGACAGGTGGAGAGAGTCCTGTGGGGATCCCTGCCAGGTGAGAGAACAACTGTGGAGAAGCAGACAGGAGGACAACCCCAGAGAAGAACAGAGCAGAGGTTAGGGAGAAAAGAGAAACTAACTGACAAGGGGCTCACCCACCGCAGTGTGCAACATGTGGGACACGTCTTTGAAAGTGAGACATAAAACCACGGAGTGATACATCTTCTTTCGGTGGGAGGAATAAGACGGATTGTGTGATTAATCGTATTTCCAACGCATACATCAAAACATGGAGAGACTCGCCATACATATGCGTCTGCCTGGATCTGATTCAAACAATTTCTCCATTAGTGATTTGTCTTCAAAGATGGATGATTCTAAAACAAGCCCACCACAGCAATACAATACACAGAGGTACAGAAGGCCTGCTCACATTTCTACACACATGAAAACTTTGCTACTACATTTTTTTTTTTTCAGATCAATTCATTTGTCACCCAGACATATTTCCATTTCTCGGCCTCACACAAAACAGAAGGTTGAACAGCTTTTCCAAGTCTGTCAAAGTAGGTGGGGCTGACTTCCCGTCACATTTTTTTCAATCCCCTCACATTGGGATTTTCAAATCCTAGACTTTGCCCTATGCATCCAGACAGGGCCGGCGATTGCTATAGGCCAGTGGTTCTCAAAGTGGGGTGGGCGCGAACACTCTCCAGGGGGGGCGCGATGTCACAGACGGAGAAAAAAAAAAACGACCACTGACCTGTCACTGGTTAGTGAAAGCTCCCTCAGTGGCGAAATGCAAGGGGCTGGACTGACCCAAACTAATCAAATACGGTTTTGCTCCTGATCCACCAATCAAAACGGAGTCTTATCATTTGAACGCGAGTAATAGGCCTACTATTACTGATAATAATAATAACAATAATAATAATAGTTATAATAATTGTCTGTATGGGCCTAACAATAACAATAGCCTAACCTTGACATGTCAGGCCTATCAATAACAGTATGCTATCTACGGTATCTATCTATCTATATATGGTGGTGTAGTTGAGGGCGGTGGCGGCGGGCCGCGGGCGCCAGCGGCCCTGGGGATGGGGGGGCCCCAACTACCCCTAACCAGCTTTGGGGGGGCCCAGCTTGCAAAAGTTTGAGAACCCCTGCTATAGGCGAACTAGGCAACTGCCTAGGGCGACAAATTGGTTGGGGGCGCCTTCTAGTGTCGCCCTTAGACCTACTTCCCATTAATCATAGGTAGAATAGCAAGCAAATTAAAACATGTTTATTAATGATCATCCCCTTCAGCCACACGTTTACTTGTCAACCTGATTTAGATTGAATTGATGGTTGTTGTCGATAATTTCCTAATTGGGGGGGGGGGGGGGGGGGGGGGGGGGGGGGGGGGGGGGGGGGGGGGGCGTTAAATTACGTTATGTTAGTTACGTGAGTGCTCCTGCACTGCACACTGCCAGGGTGGGGTGAGCGTGTCAGCTACGTGACATTCGCAAAAATGAAGCGGTCTAAACCATCTGGAGCACAGGGACGAAAACGAAGAAAGGAAGAAGAGGAAAAGAAAGCCAAGTGTAGAGGTAAGTCTTCTCATCTCAGCCATTAAGGTGTCAAACGAAATACATGTAGTATTGTGCATCACCTAATATTGGACGTTCCATTGCTGTCACTTAGGCTAGCTATATTGCTAGCTAGCGACTGTTACTTTGATAATTTGCTACGTAGGCTATTACTAGCAAACGTAACTTCACTGATAACCTACATGGGTGTAAATGTCAAAAGACCAGTATCTGGATAACGTTTGCTAGTTATGAAAAGTACAGTTGCTGTCTACATTCATTATAAATGGCATAAGTTCTGTTTAGTGAATTCACAACTAGCAGGTGCATATACATACAGTAACCATTTTGGGGATAGTGGTGGTGTTCACCCTTCTGTACAGTTCCTCCCCAGGAATATACTAAAATGTATATGTGTGTTTTGTTTTGTTTTAATTTTTGTTTTAAATTGGCTAGATGCACTCAGGCAATTTTTGCAGAGGCCGGCACCTGCTGGAGAAAGGACGCCTGATTCGCCTCCCTCTGAACTTTGTAAGTAGCCTACACAACTAGTACTATTGTTGCTGTTTTTGTTATTGTTATTATTATTGTTACTACTACTACTACTACTATTACTCCTATTTAGCCTTGTAGCAGTGGTGGCAGTAATTGTAATTTATCTACTACAAGTTACATGGTCAGATAAAATGTATTTGTACAATGCAACTATGTGGGAGGATGATAGAAATGACCAAATGCAATTGTGTAACGAACAGCATGGATGAACTCTGTGTTTAAATACAGCTGCAGGAGAAGGGTCATCCAGTAGTACTCAAGGGGCCAGTAACACACAGGCCAGGAACACACAGCCTGCATCAGGTGAGTCTATTTAATAGTATTTATTCAAGCCACATCCATACTTTAAAGTACAATAGAAACATGTTAGCATGTTTATATACAATAGCCTGTTTTCTTAAAGAAGTTCAACCACATTCATGATCATTTCACTTATTATATTAAACACTGCTTGTCTGGCTATACAATATGCTTGAATACAGGTGAAGGTGAAGGGACATCCAGGACCACATCAAGCACTCAGGGCACCAGTGAAACTACACTGCCGCCTGCAGACACCTCACCCTCCATAATTCCTGATATCCAGGGAGAACCTATAGATCCTGCTGACTGGCCAGCCCTCTGTGATCCGGTAAGGACAGAGTTAGTTCGCAGAGGACCATACCAGACCAGTCCAGACTTTACATTTCCAAAAAGAGATGATGGGAGAAGCTGCCACCAAAACCACTTCTACAGGAAATTAGTAAATGAGGAGAAAATCAAGAGACGCTGGCTTGTATATTCAAGGAAAAACAATATTCTGTATTGCTTCTGCTGCAAGCTCTTTTCACAGAAAAATTACCACCTCATTAGTAGTGGCCTAAATTACTGGAAGAATTGTAGTGAGGTATTTGAGATATTTTGTAGTGGTACGTACAGTATTCATAAAAGCACTTTTGTTTGTAGAGGGTATAGTTAGGGTATAGAGGGTCATAATTTGCTTAAATGTCCTTACAGGTGCTTAAGAGTGTTTTGCACAGTTTATGGTTTTGCACAGTTCATAGAGTTAATTTAATCCTAACTTTGAGTGTGTAATAAATTATTTAAAATAATAAAAAAGAAAATGTTCTGAAACTATTCTGGTGTTTGTTGTCCATGCACCATTTATTGTTGAACTGCAATGTAGAATAGTAGAATTAGAGCCGGCCCTGCATCCAGAGCCCAATTCCATGCATGGGGGATCCATCTTGTAGTGCTCAGAAGTTGATTCAATCAGCAGATCTAGTCACCATGAATCATAATTAGCAGTGGGGGAGCTAGGAGTCGAGCAGCTTGTGTTACACGCACCTGCGGCAATCCTTGGTCTAGACTCAACTGTTTCGGGCAATTAGCAGTGATTGCCCTGTGGAGACCTCCTAGCTCTCTTAGTGCTAAATAACGCTAGGCTAAGTATAAATCAACAAACTGATTTCTGACTAGGGCTGAACGATTTGGGAAAATAATCTAATTGCGATTTTTTACCAAAATATTGCGATTGCGATTTAATATGCGATTTTTTTTTTTCCTCTTTTTTCCCCCAACAAAACGTAATGAATGATTTAAATATGAACAACACAATATTAGATACATTTAGTGTAAAATATTCTTTCCCACATTTTACATTTTTATTTAACTGCTCATTACAGAAACAAGAACAACAAATCGGTGGCTTTGCCACTGTGCATTTAAGTAATTTAAAAAAAGTAATTTTAAGTATAAACACTAGGCATGCACTTTTTTAACACTGTGTGCAAAATGTACCATCTTAAAAAAAAAAAAAAAGCCCTAGTCAGAAATCAGTTTGAAAAAAAGCCCTAGTCAGAAATCAGTTTGTTGATTTATACTTAGCCCACGTTTTTTAATCGCGAACGTTGCGGTTAGAAAATCGCGTTCCACCATATCGCGATTAAATCGCAAATGCAATTAATCGTTCAGCCCTATTTCTGACAATGTTCAAACAACAGATTACTTTGCAGCAGCATTTAAAGGGGTATAATAGAGTTCATGTCTAAAACTAGCAAGTTAGCTTGCTAATGGGTTTGCTTTGCAATGGCCAAAAACAGTACCATTTATTTCATGGTGTCTCTGTACCTGGTATGTGTTCAGAATCAAAACAACAGACAGGGAGAGGTAGAGTGAAGAGGCAAAGAATTGAACATGAAACATGATGTGGGACTGAGAGGAGGAAGAAGGGAAGTTGACCGGAAGAGGCTGGCACTGACTCCTAAATGGTATGCTCCAAGACTGAGGCTGGCAGTGACTCCTAAATGGTATGCTCCAAGACTGAAGCTGGCAGTGACTCCTAAATGGTATGCTCCAAGACTGAGGCCGCAAATTGCCCAAATTGAAGTGTACCAGCCGTGTACCAGCCTGCGTCATGCGGCTATCCACCAATGGGTTACGGTCCAGGGCTGTGTCTCTGAGTGAGAGTGAGAGCGAGAGCGAGAGTGAGAGCGAGAGAGAAAAAAAGAGAGTGAGAGAGAGAGACAGAGAGAGAGAGAGAGAGAGAGAGAGAGAAAGAGAGAGGGGTGGGGGGGGTGGGGGGTGGCGGCATGGGTCAGATTCCAAACAAAACAGAACCTAGGAGGCACTATGGCCAGCAGTGCCCACAGACAGTTTAATGACTCTGTATGAATTATACGGAGCGTAGATTATCTGTGTTTCTCTTGTTCTGTCATTCATTTCATTGAATCATTTGTGCTGTGCTTCATTTCTTATGTATTCTTGTGTAGGCGGGCACTAAAGCCTTGGCAACACCCGTGTTTGGTAAACACGAAGATAATATCTCCAACAATGTGTATAGTCGTCATCCAGCACTTGTGACAGCTCTTCATAACACTATGCTTGCCTGTTAATGCCATGCCCAAGTCCTTAAAATGTACATAAACCAGCGGTTATATTTATAGACATTCGTGTTATGTTTGAAATACAGCTCTCTATGGCATTCCCTTGTCCCGTCGAAATAAAGAAAGATGTTTGACATGTATGAGGTCTTTTGATAGACATGGGTAGACAACATTTCACATTCTTCACTGGGTGAAGCTCTCATTTGGGTATCGAGCCAGCTATGATGTTGACAAAAACTCAATCTCGCCTAGGGCAACCAAAGGGCTAGAGCCGGCCCTGCATCCAGAGCCCAATTCCATGCATGGGGGATCCATCTTGTAGTGCTCAGAAGTTGATTCAATCAGCAGATCTAGTCACCATGAATCATAATTAGCAGTGGGGGAGCTAGGAGTCGAGCAGCTTGTGTTACACGCACCTGCGGCAATCCTTGGTCTAGACTCAACTGTTTCGGGCAATTAGCAGTGATTGCCCTGTGGAGACCTCCTAGCTCTCTTAGTGCTAAATAACGCTAGGCTAAGTATAAATCAACAAACTGATTTCTGACAATGTTCAAACAACAGATTACTTTGCAGCAGCATTTAAAGGGGTATAATAGAGTTCATGTCTAAAACTAGCAAGTTAGCTTGCTAATGGGTTTGCTTTGCAATGGCCAAAAACAGTACCATTTATTTCATGGTGTCTCTGTACCTGGTATGTGTTGAGAATCAAAACAACAGACAGGGAGAGGTAGAGTGAAGAGGCAAAGAATTGAACATGAAACATGATGTGGGACTGAGAGGAGGAAGAAGGGAAGTAGACGGGAAGAGCCTGGCACTGACTCCTAAATGGAACTCTCTATGGCATTCCCTTGTCCCGTCGAAATAAAGAAAGATGTTTGACATGTATGAGGTCTTTTGATAGACATGGGTAGACAACATTTCACATTCTTCACTGTGTGAAGCTCTCATTTGGGTATCGAGCCAGCTATGATGTTGACATCAAAATTGATGTGTTGCACCAAAGGAATCAGACATTACACGAAACCCAGATTATTAGAAAAGGCACATTTTTCTTTTCCAATCCTGTGAGCGCTGAAATGGAAACCTACATCATTTCCAGGCATGGTTACGGATTATTCCTGCTGCGCCATGCTTGCTTGCTGTGTTTGTGCAGGGGAGACAGATGAGATCAATACTTCAGCAGCTCCTATGACTTTGGGAAATGAAGTGTCAGGTCCCGAGCAGCAGTCTATTCTTAGAGCCCTGATGGAATTGCTTTTGTAATTAGCGGCACACGAGTCCTTGACTGTTTGAGTCTGAGCATTGGGAGGTGAGCGGCGGAGGGGCTGTCTGCTTGAAGGACAACGCTATTAACCAGGAGTGGAGACACCGCATCCTCTGTCCCGTCGTCAAATGTGCTCATTGTTCGAGAGCAAAGAGCAGTCACCTGTAGTTCCTATTATCAGGAGACCTGCTACTCAAAAGGTTGTATTCCCTTTGGCTATCAGCTATCAGCTATCCGAATGGCTTGTGAGTTGTGTTTTGTTGTACTGTCTATCCTAGCCGTCAGTGTTCCACTGACATCATTAAACAAGACGATGTCATCTCACTGTTGCAGCTCAGGTGGTCGTTATCAAATACCATGATTGATGTATGTAACTTAAAAAAACAAACATATTCTCACACACCGTTGCACATGACTGTGAGATTCAAGATAAAAATATATGGTTGGCAAAAAGATGTGCATTAACGCCAGCACAGAGTGTGGATGAAATGAGTGGGAGAGCCTTGAGAGACCAAAGTGTCCCAAACACCACATGGCACAACAAACTGGGCACTGAGATACTGCTCGAGCGTCACTTTCTCTCGACAGCTTAGAGTGGTAACGTCTGGAGAAAAGCCCCGACTGACCCTGTTTTCCAGCTCTGTGAGTGAGGCTGAGGAGGAGAGAAGAAAAGAGGAGAGAAGAGCGGAGGAGAGCAGAGAAGAGGAGAGAGGAGGAGAGGAGAGGAGAAGAGAGGAGAGGAGAGGAGAGGAGAGTGGAGGAGAGAAGAGGAGAGGAGAGGAGAGAGGAGGGGGGAGAGAAGAGGAGAGGAGAGGAGAGAGGAGGGGAGGAGAGAAGAGGAGAGTGGAGGAGAGGAGAGTGGAGGAGAGGAGAGGAGAGGAGAGTGGAGTAGAGTGGGGGAGAGGAGAGGAGAGTTGAATAGAGGAGAGGAGAGTAAGCTGGGAGGCCATGGCAGCTCTGTGCGAATCAAAGCCTGGGAGGAGACGCCACGGGAGAGAGCAGTCAAGTGTCCCAATACTCCAGTCAGACTTTTCACAAAACCCTGAGCTGTGAAGCAAGCAGTTACAGGAAACTGCCTCCGTGCCCAAAGGGCTTTTTTTTCCATTTGCGGGCAAAAAGAAGCGGAGCCAGTTTTTCTTCTGGGGAGATGTATTTGGAACAGGCACAATCGCACCAGTGAGACACCTACCCTTATCTCTGCTCTACAGTCGCATAAATCTCCAAGCGGCGGGAAAATAAATTGATGACGTCCCGTTGCGAGATGGAAGTTTGACAAAATAGGCAACTAACAAGGTGTGATGTAAAATATTTCTGCTGTCATTGTTTATAACCAGGATAATAATGTTTTCGCTCTTTGAATATATCCCAGTGATGTGCTACCTGCTCCAAACTCCTTAAAATCCAGGATCAGCTAAACTTTGGATGGATGGCCACCACATCAATTATAATAAAAGCAGATAAAAGTAACATGTCTCTCTGACAAACTGAAACAGAGAGAAAGAGAGAGAGAATAAAAAATGAATATTAGATACAGTTTCATCTTGATTTCATTGCAAGAGGGCAGTGTAATTGGAATTCCATTTTCATAATGTTTTGACTGGATGTTACTACTGAACACCACAGTGAACCTTCAGACAAAGCCCAATTGTTCCAGCACAAGTAACATATGCCAGAAAAGCTACAGGGAGTTTCTGGGTCTACTGAAATTGAAAAAGTACTCAGAGAAAGAGCTTATAAAATGTCAGCTACCTTTTGTCCTTCTAGCCTCAGATTGTTTCCTGACTCTAGATTAAAAACGGCAGTGAAACTAACATGAGAATATCTACTGGTGCCAAACAGACCCCGGACAGCACCTGAACAGGACCAGACTACACCACCGCGCGTCACGTCCAGCTCTGCCACATCACCTCCAGCTCTGCCACATCACTCTGTGAGCGAGGAAAGAAAACCCCGGTGCCGGTGTATGCATCCTCTTTCTTCAACCCTCGCCCCGCCGCAGGCCTGCCCCATGGCAGCACCGCCACCAAGCCAAGATGTGTCTGCCGTGACGGGAGCGGCCGTCTGTCATAGGCAGATCTGTCTTGCCAAGCTCGCTGGGCATGTGGTGATAAGAGTTACAGCTCAGAGGAACAGGAGTAACAGGGCACGTGCAGCAGGACAGCACATGGGAGGCTCCAAGGAAACAGGAGGAGAGGCAACCAAAGGGCTGGGGGGGGGGGGGGGGGGGTTGTATTCTAGTACAATATATTCTATTATTGTTCTGAGAACCCACTGTAGTCAGAGCCTATTTGTTTAAAATGTCTGCGGTTAGGCTGTAAAACACTGATGTGTGAATGCAGCAGTAAATAGCCTGAGAGGGGTGTGACAGTGCTATCTGTTCAGGCTATTTGGACAAATAGAGGTGCTGTGGTTGTTGGAACTGTGGTAGGAAAGTTTAAGGATTAGACTTCTGGTTCTGACAGCGGGACAATTTTGTGTGTTTCTAAATTTCCTTGAAAAATGCCTCCTAGTAATGATGCCTACAAACAACACTACAAAGCCCACGGAGAGGCTGATAGAAGAAGGAACAGCCCAATGAAAATGTATGGCATGTTTTCAGTCTCTGTAAACAAAGGGGATAAAATAGATTTGTAATAGTCCTGTAAAACCGACCGTCTCCAAAGAAATCTGGTTTTAGTTTGCATCATTTGTCCAGTGTAATAGATTATATAATAGTTTTCCACATTTCTAGAAGTCACATGACACTGAGAAGCAAAAGAAATCCAACAGTTACCCTTCAGTGGAGAACGCCCCATCAGAGGGATGTTGAGGTTCCTGATCAAACTGAGCTGTGGCTGCACATCCATTTGAAACCAAGCACCCATAGCACCCAAGGCTGTTTGGTAAGGAAGCAATTATGCCATCCAAAAGTTCAGCATAACAAACAACAATTTTTCGGGAAGAGCCACCAGAATTAAGAGGCAAATTGCCTGCCAGAACGAGCCTTTCAAACAATAAAAAAAACAGCCACAGTACTTTGTTCTATAAACAGCCAACCAAACCATCTGAAGGGTCTTTAGAAAGGCTCTCTAATGGATTATAATTACAAGTCATATCTCTTTATGCCAATCCCTCAGGAAACGGCATGGCCAAGGACAGTGGTTGGTATTTTTCCCTAAATAAATGCCCAATGTTTAAACCAATATAATCTTTCTAAATATCTTGGAGTGGGTTAGGGGAAATATGGTGTCCATTAAGGGATATTACCCTACACTGGTCTTCTGTTTCAAAGGGTATTATTAGAGTCGACCAAAATCAGACCGTGCCTGCTCACTCACTGCCCAAAGCAGGGCTGAAAGCCACAGCGGGCGTGTTTGGAATAAAATCTTTCACGTATACCGCTTGACAACAGTGATGAAGCAAGGCTGTGTTACGGAACGGCGCTCCGTCTCTCTGAGGCTGAAACTCGCATGGATCAAAGACCCCAGACCTGTTTTATGGCAGGGTATTAAGAACAAATATATAGTCCTACACCGTAGCTTAAACACCTCGTTAAACATGCACAGCACAAACCAGTGTTTGGTGCCAACATGCAGGAACTTTCTGAGAGGGCGATACAGTATGTGCAACCACAACCATACGTCTCCTGTAACAAGTGGTCTGAACGAGGCACTCAATAAATGGAGAATATGTGGCTCCATATGTTTTCCATATCCGTATGCCATATGTTTTAAGTGCTGTAAGTTAATTATCAGTGTGGATGAAGAGACCTCAGGGGCATACATGCATCTATAATGTATATCATGAGCACATCTGCAATCGTGTGGGCTGTTTGAGCTATCATACTTAACTCGGAAGAAAACAAACATCTTATAGTCACCGCCTCAACATATTCGAACGAACGACTTCTGCATGCATGACAGCAATTAATATGCAGGAGAGATCAGGTCTTTGAACGTGACACAGGTTTATGTTTTAAGTCACAACATCAATAGCAGCAAGAAATACTCAGCCCTAGAAAAACATATCTTGACAGCCCGTTCTGCAGCGGAGTCAGTTTACAAGTGTTATGCAACACAATGAGAATCCTGACAGAAATAGAGGGGATTTGCCCACGCATTCCTCCTACACGGTGTTAAGGAGCACGGCTGCCTTTTTGGTTCCTGGTCCTGCCACGGGTTGCCACCTGCAGAGCGCGCGTGCAATGTCAACGCCGGTGCGGCGGAATGATGAATTGTGGTCATTTAAACCCCCCTTTTCACCACAGAGGTCTACGCTGAGGTCAGGCTTCTAATTAATGACAAGCTCACTGACCTTCCTCCTGTTGGAACCTTTCCTGCAGTTTTCAATGTTTGCGCTCAGCCCTCTCTCTCTCTCTCTCTCTCTCCCTCTCGCTCTCCCTCTCTCCCTCTCTCTCTCTCTCCCTCTCTCTCTCTCCCTCTCTATCTTTCTCTCTCTCTCTCTCTCTACACATTTGAAAAAGACAGGTGGTTGTATGATGGCAAGGTCCTCTTCCTCTGACGGCAAGTGCGCAACAAAAAAAAAAATCACAGCAGAGCAAAGATGTTAATATTCTGTGTGTCACCTCCTCTGCTTGATTTCCCTTAGTCGATCAAACCTCCATTTGCACAGCTGGGGAGCCCACAGGCTGTTGGGCCAGCGAAGGGAGCCCGGTGGTGGGCCGTGCTGCTCTTCCGGGGTCCTAGAAAGTTTTTTTTTTTTTTTTTTTCCAAGACCAACTGACCTTGCCATCTGTTGGCGAGAGATGCCACCACCATGCTGGGGCAGGTACAAGCAGTGAGTTGGAGACGACCCAGACACCACAGGCATGCATGCTACTGAGGAGCAGAGGGCCAATGGTGCTAGAGATGCTGTGGGTGTACAGGAAACCATGACAGGTTTACACATGCAGTGGCTCAGTTGCTATGTATTTGTAGTATTTGCGATTGCTTTCTTTAGCAAAAGTATACTTCTGTGGAAGCAAATCCAAGCTGCAGTTCTATTGTTGTTGACACCATACTCAAGCTGTTGAACTTGTGGCATATTTTGTGTGTGTCTTTGTATGACACATTTTCTGATATTCTCTTTCTAACCTGTCTCTGTTCTCTCCCATATAGTAAGTAGGACCTTAGCCTGCAATTGCTGATGGCTGTGACAAAATTGTTACTCATCACCATAACCTATAATTACATACACACGTACAAGGCAACTTAGCTCCGTCACGTTGTCTTTTTTCTTCCCGTCCTACTCTAGACTATCTCCACTGTGGGATGCTGCCGCAGTCTTTCAACCTTGTCCCTTCTACCTGCAGAAACCCCCTGCTTCCAGCTGCCCATTCCCACCAAACTATTATGCACACATTCTACTCTGTTCTACTCTGTATAGCCTCTAAGCTGTTCTAGAACACTACTTTGAATGTGGGCTCTCTCCATTTTGATCCACTATTAATTCTGTGCATTTCATGTATACACTGTACCTTGGAGTATGCTTCTTCGAATCATGCATGTATCATGTACATATGCCACATATGCCTGATTCTCTCTTGTCCGTCTCTCCTTCATTCCCTTCTGCCTCCTCCCTTTTCTATCTCTATAATTCTACCTGGACGGCCCCCAGCAGATGGGTCCCCCCTTTGAGCAGTGGTTCGGCTCAAGGTTTCTTCCTGTTCAAAAATGAGTTTTTCCTAATGCTTACTCTCTAGGGAGTTCAGGCTCTGGATGCTGTAAAGCGCTTAGAGACCATTTCAATTCGTATTGGCGCTATATATAAATAAAACACAAAAATTAAACACTTTATTTGGCTGTTGATGGAATGGTGAAAGCAGTGCTCTGTCAAATCTCTGACCTTCAGCCTGAAAGTGGGGGAGGTAGTATCACCCGGTAAGTTGGCTGCTGCTGGATGGCCTGAGTCCTGTAAGTGAGCACCGGTCAGCCCCCGGGGTCTGGAAGTCCCACCTGACCAGCTTTATCTACACGTCGGCCAGTGTAGAGATATATTTATATTAGCACTTCAATTCCTCTTGTTTTAGTTCTGGGATTCTTAGACTCCTGTGGGATTGGCTTTCCCCCTCTCTTCATGGTACCAAGCAGCTCGTGCCTTTGTTCATCACCCTACCCTCACACAGACAAGCAGAGAGTGGTTTCTGCCTCTTTTCTTTTTTTGCCAAGCTCTAGTCTCTTAATTGCTTGGAGCTGATGTGTCATAATCCAGGGCACTTTGATTTATGGAGTGTGTTATGATAGTGCCCTTGGTCCAGGGAGCAGATTTGTGCAGCAAGAGAAGAAAGGAGGGAGGCAGGCAGGGAGGCAGGCCCCACCGCTCCCCCTCCCGAGCTGGGGGCTTCAGTGCAACACACTACGAGAGCACGAGGCAGGAGAAGACAGGCAGGCAGGCAGGCAGACTCCCAGTCACAAGCGTGCCAGAGCTGGAAATGAGATTCTCTGAGAATGGATGTACCAGAGTCACACTGGGTGCAAGCAGCTTTTCCTCAGAAGACGCCGTGTCATCTCTGCTGCTAGCAGGCTCCAAAAATATATACGTTGCCATTGTCCACGCTTAACGCAACATTATTCATGTCAGTGGAGCACTGCTCATCTTGGTTTGGACTTCAAGCCATATTTTTCTGTATCGCTGCCAATGTCTTTTTTATAGCCACAGTTCTAGCTGTCCAGATGTGGCTGACTGAGGGCTGGCTTGGTGTTGCTGTTTCAGCTCATTTAAATGTTTTGGAAGATTAAAATCCCGGTTTTGAAGTGGAAAAAAAGGAAAGGACAGGAAAGTGAGGCCTTTTTGGAAACAAAAGCCTTACCTTCTAAATTCAGACTAGCAAGAAAAGTATGATTTGCAACTTCAGAGGAATGCCTGGGAAACCTTTTGAAAGGGATGGAGCACCCAGCACCATCATGGATGGAGTACAAAAAACATGGAGGACAAAAGCTTAGTCCTGCCTGTTGGCCTTTGGCAGGTCCTCAGTCCATCTCCGTGGCAGACTCATCCCGCAGGGACTCTCTGGAAGCATTACCTGGAGGTTGAACAGGACTGACAAGTGTTTGCACCACTTTATCTAGAAAACATAGGTCCGTGTACTGCCTAGCCCACACAGCAGATAATTGCAGTGGCTGTAATTATCACAATTAACAGCCTTAGCCTTGGGGAACTCTACGCGAGGGCCATTTATTAAAGGCAGCTAAGCTAAAGGCCATTGTCCAGATAGAGACAGAAATAGAGTTAATAGAAATGAGATGTCACAGTCAGGTGAATAAGAGGTCAAGTTTCCCGAATGAGGCTAAGGTCTATTTAGTTGGGTTAGGTGATAGGTGGCTTGAAAAGCCTGCAATAGAACTGTAATGGATTAGTGTAGTGGATTGTTGATTGTGCATAATTGCAATAAATGCCGAACAAGTACTTGAAAAGGTCTGTTTTTGAAATGTCTCCCTCAAAAGATAAGCACCACAGCACAACATGGTGAACTGTATATACTTTTCAAATAGAGGTCCTTAAATCAGTGAGTATTCATTCCACCTGTTATAACCGAATATCCAGATAACTCAGACATGGAAGTGTGCTTGCAGGAAACACCAGGAGACAAAATACACATGTTTACGGCAGGAAGCCTCACTGAGAGAGATAAAAGCATAAAGGAAAGAACAGAACATTGCAATGGTAAGATGCTAGCATCCACCATGTATAATTGATGCACGTGCTATTTTTAACAGACGAGTGTCAAGGTACCAAAGGGAAGACGGCGGTGCCAGCAAACATTCAAAGGGGAAATTTCTCTGTGTGATTCCCACTGACTTCTAAAGAACAAACTGAATGTTGCAGAAACACAGAACCCTGACATAGTGTAGAGGGAAACAGACGCTGCTTGTTTAGGGAACTCTATGGCTTCAAACTGTGGACTGTTTAGCTTCGTTTGGTAATGCAATGCAAAGACTTCAGCAGTTTTATGCATCATCAAGAAGGTCCAGAGCATAAACATCCTAGAGGCCGTGACCTTCTCAGTCCAGGAGACGTACATCCGACATACTGGCTATCAGCTGCTTCCAGGGCCACAACCCCGTGTCTCCCCGGAACCCTGTCTTCTCCCCCGCCGGCGAAAAAACCTGTTGTGATTTCCCGGCAAGTGTGACGGGCACACACAGCTTCTCTAAGCTCACCATGCAGCCGCAGCTCTGCCAGGGCTAGATACCCCCCCTTCAGATCCTCAGCTCCACTCCCTCTAGATACCCCCCCCCCCCCCTTCAGATCCTCAGCTCCACTCCCTCTAGTTGCCCCCCGGTGGGGTTGGAGGAAACGGCTTAATACACAAAAAACTGATTTCCCTCCCCTCTCGCCTCTTCCCTTTTTATCATCGGCGGAGCTGGTCGTGTCGAGACAAAAGGAAGAGTATTTCCCTCCGAGATACGACTGTGCCTCCCCTCCTCCGCTCCCCCCAGCCCTCTCAAAGCCCCTTTTGGGAATTAAACCGGCGGATCAAATTCAGACCCTTCTTCCGTGCACACACCCGTTCCAAGCAGGAGTAATTACTGATTCTGACAGACACAATAATATCGGTGCCGTCGAATGCTGCTCGGCTTAGCAGTGGCTGGGATTTCAAACGCTTTCGAACTGCCACCAAAACCGTCTAGAGAGATTTTTGCATCATTTACTTGAAGAAAGAGGGTAAATTAAGGTTGCGGAGGCCGGCGGATATTTGCCATGTGGCTATTGACAAAACACAGTTTGAGTAACGCTCTTACATGCTTGAGTAAATCACCAAATTGCCTTTTCAAATGAACAGAAGAGAACATGTCCAGGAATACTGATTAAGATTTATGGTTATGATTATGATTGGTGAATTATGCTGCACCTGATAAAACAATGACGAATTAGGAGGAACCTTTTAAAAAAATGTAATTTGGAAAAATGCTGCTGTCATTTTAGATTCATAGCCTGGTTATTGAATCAGATATGGGATGAAATCTCGTAACAGATTTAGAGTAAGCGAATGCTGTACATTACAACATTTTCGGCTGCACCATTACAGTCATAACTTTGCATTTAAGCGTTGTCAATCCAATAATAGAGACAGATGACAATAACATTGGCATGTATTTATGTATGACCCAAATTTTAAATTCTTTATCATTCAGCAACAGCAGACTAGCTGTAGAACATTTTGGAGGCTAACCCTAACCTGCCCTAGGCATACTACACATCTTACCTAAAGGATTAATACAAAAGGCTATCAGTTACCAAAAGAAGCCATTTAAGTAGAGCATCAATGCATTGGCAAAAAAATGTGAGGGGTTAAAAATACTGCAATCTTGGAGCAGCCCCAAAAAACATCAGCAGGATTTGAATATAATTTTGACAAATCTCTTCCTCCAGTTGCAGATTTAGGGAGATGGAAGAGGAGGGGAGAGGGGAAAGGGGAGACAGGCCAGCCCCCCTGAGGGTAGGAGTGGGGTGGGGTCTGTGTGGGGTGGGGGTGGGGGTGCGCTAGCGCGCCTCATTAGCATCAGGCGCTCTGCTCTGCTCTGCTCTGCTCTGTGCATGGCAGCCGCCTGGCAGAGGGAAATGAGCTCTCCTACCACTGTCAGTGTGTGGGAGGCTGACAGTCACGCATGAGGATCCTTGTGGCATTTTCAGCCTCCCTCCCTCCCTCCCTCCCTCTCTCCCTCACCCACCCACAGAACACGCTGTAACCTCCGCAGCCCCTGTGTTCCCTCTTTGTGCAAAGCAAACACACACACACTTGCATGGCGTGTAAGAGAGAGAAGTAGCTATAGACGGAGAAAAGAAATGTATAATCCACGCAGTTTTGAGGTGGCGGCAACTTCAAGCACAGGCCAGGTGGGTGACATCCTGTGCGGCTGGGAATAGGGATATGACACGTCAAGCTTTAAGCACTACTACAGAAAGGTCTTGTTCACATTGGCACTCTCTTTTATAACGCACAATTGAATTGTGTCCTTTAATTGTGCTTCTCAAGGTTATAATTTATGGTAACAGGGAACTAGAACTTTGATAACAGCCCAACCGTTTTTTCTTTAGCCCAATCCCAATTTCTCCACCCTTGGCCCCACCCCTCCATTTTGGATTGTTATAGCACGCATTTCAGTAAAAATCACTATTCACCATATCAATAGAACTTCATGTAAATAAGAATTTGTGAACAACAGTACAGTTATTTCCAAGTCCTGTGTTTGAAGTATGATAAATATTCCCGCAGCAAATTGTCTGTACTACCCAGCTCATCTGATATCAGTGCAACGCAGAAATATCTCTGGGCAGGTTTAAACTGAAGGGTTGTCTTGTCACATTTTATAGGGGGATATTTTAACCACTAACCCTTTGTTTTGGGCCCACATCCCATATTTACCAGAATGGATCCTCGTACACCATCCATGTCTCCCTCGCAGTTCTTGTAGCACTGTTCTAGTCATCTCCCAGGGACACACCACCCATCGAAGGGCAGGTAGGCAGACAGGAGACTGGTGGTGCTTCATTGCCACGGCCTCCACAGAGCCCAGAGCCCAGAGCCCAGAGCCCAGAGCCCAGAGCCCAGAGCCCAGAGCCCAGAGCCCAGAGCCCAGATCACAGAGCCCAGAGCCCAGAGCTGAGTGGCCTCACACGGCATGCCAGAGCTTTAACCCAGTCTGTCCCTGAGTGGGGCTCGGACTCCATTTCTCTCAGCTCGCCCCTGCTGCTGCTGACGTCACGCTCTGGGCTCCGGCCCATATCCCCCTGGACCTGGAGAGGGGCAGGTGTTAGCCTGGCACACGCGCACACACACACACACACACACACACACACACACACACACACACACACACATGCTTCTTCACTCCCTGGCATGCTTACACACCAGTCTGCTCTTGGCTTTCATCACATTTACAGCCTAATTAGGCCTTCAAGATGTGCAGATACCGTGGGCAGGTCATTAACTTTCAATAGCACTGCCAACATCAGTCATTCATTAGGGCCAAAGCCGCAATACGTATGAACAGATGTTTATCGATTAACAATTTGGGGTTTTTGAATTGGAATCTAAATCAGGGCGACATTACTGCCTGAACCCCTCCACTCTCCCCACTCCCCACTCGTGCAAATCAGAATGAAAGGGAAAAGGTTGCTGGGGTGATTTCACACAGCGACCGCTGGAGTTGGTCAGCGCACGGTCTGAGTCTCAGCTGTCGTGATCGATCCTGCAAACTCTCTTTAATAAGATGATGAGTGAGAGATCGAATTCATGTTCTGCTCAGATATTGCTGCTAATTTGTGCCAAAAAAATCCTACGAGTTACCGTTCCAGAACCATTATAGTATTACAAATAGTTCGAGCAACAAAAATGTGAGATTACTTTTGTACTGGGCTGATGCTCAGTTGTCTGATTATATTTTGCTTTGTTGTTTGGCTCTCTGTGTGTTGATTTCATTACTAGACTACAGCTACAGAATGTGCCAGGAATGAGCTCAAGATGCTGCTGGTAAGAGTGAAGAATTGTTCTGCATACCTGTTTCATCTTCCCCGCTGTAAGCACCGATCCCTGGCCTGAACTGGTGTGACATCTATAAAACATTTAATTCAGACTACCATAGAACATCCACAAATAATATACTGGTTTGGATATACTGGTTTGCACAACAAGGTCATGTATTGCCCAGGGACCATGGATAGCTAGCCATCCTCAAGAACGAGAAGTACATGTTACACCACAGCTCTTTAAATTTGATACTGCACAGACAGCAAAGAAGCTTTTATTATCATTTCCTTTTTTTATTTTCAGCCATGCCAAGGAATTACTAGCTAGCTCCATAAATGGTGATGGAGTTGGTCTCCTTGACCTTCCAAGGCCATCCGGCAGAGGTGTGATGATGTCGTCTGGGATGAGGTTTCAGCTCAAACAAGGAACTGTCAAAGAGCCGACTGGGCCCTCCGGAGACCTTGTTGGGAAGCAATTTAAAGCGCGAAATTGGGAATTACCCTGAGGTAATTGGGACAAACGAGGCCAAGGTGCACAGATCCACTGATTTGCACAGTTCAGCTGGTCCTATTAATGAGACACTGGAGCTCATTCGGTATGGTGGGGTGGGGCTGGTGGGGTGTTCCATAAACATGGCCTAGTGGCCGTCTCTGCAGTCACCCTTTTTAATAGAGCACAGTGGGGGATCCTGTCCTTACAGCCCCCATCATAGCATCAGCCTTACAACCAGCTGGACACCTAAAGATGGGCGTGTGTCCAAAAACATGTGCCACACTGGATTCACTTTCATGGGTCTTTCACATACTGCTGTGCATAGCAGTGGCTACCAGAATTTGACTATGCGTCAGAGTCAGAATCCTGACGCCTTTAGGTGAAATCAGTGGACGACAGTGATTGCAAACTCAATACTCGAGCCTGATGAGCAGAACTGTACTCACTGGACACTTAATGTTCCAAGCAGTTGGAGGTCAATCCATGGTTTCTTGAAGCAATTGAGTGCAGTCTTTTTGTTCACTTTGACTGATACATACGTTCTTTGTATTTGGCAAGATTTTGTTGGGATGTGTGTTTATTTGCATATGCAAAACATGGCGATTATAGCATGCCTTTGCTCTATCCATATTTAATTGGCACAATGCTGACAGAGAGAAAGACTGAGCAGTCAGCATCCAGAGCATCCAAGCCTGCTTACTATTTCATGCCGTACCTCAGTCATCTGAGGTATTGCCTCGTCTCAAAGGTTAAACAATGGAAAGTCCACCAATAGACCCCCGAGTCATTTCAATCTCCCTGGCAGTCTGTTTGGAGGGTTGCTGCCGCGCTGAGTGGAGAGCAGAATGGAAGCCCATCTGTTCAATAATGTATCGATGCGAGAAGTGGCTTTTCACCTGTCAGTGTCCTCCCATGCCATCCCTTAACACCCCCCCTCCACACACACACACACACACACACACACACACACACACACACACACACACACACACACACACACACACACACACACACACACACACACACACACACACCATCCTCTCTCCCCGTGGATATGACAGGCGTCTCGGCGCGTCCTCTCCCGTGATGGATTACCCAGACCTTTCCCTCAATAATTCAGCCGAGAGAAATTCCGCCGGGACATGCGGCCAGCACAAACACGCTGGCCTCCACAGCGGGAGCAGGCTTCTCCACCGTCTTTGGGGTGGAGGGGGGGGGGTTGCTTCAGTCAGAAAGCACAAGGTAAACTGGGTCGAACATGCGATAGACATCATGGGAACAGGTTTCTTAAGATCTTCCAGTGATAGTAGCGATAGTAGAGTGTTTGCAACACAAGGATATCTGCAGATGAGATTGATGTGCAGTGCTGGGGAAGTTACTTTGAAAGCATAATTTTGCAAGCTACCAATGACTTCACACTTGAAGACGCTGAACTACAGCAAAGCTACCCCCCAAGGAGATATCTAGTTTGGTAAAGCTACTTAGAAAAAGCATTTTAAAACTATTTTTTTTTTTTAAATTATCAAACTGACAAAGTACATGTGCTACAAAATTATCTAAATATAATACAAACAAATTCCATTCAATTGAGTTCATCGCTAAGAGTGCCTACTTGTTCACAGGTCATACATACACCCAAAGAAATCATGGGAAAATGCAAGGAATGTCCATCAATCAGACACCTGCCTTCCAGAGAGTCCAGGTGGGGGGATTGCACCAAGCAGGGTTATTCAGCCAGGAAACTTCTCAAATAGCACACAACAACTCCTCTGAACTTTTGTTAATGAATAGCAATATTCAATACTTATGACTAATTTACACCTAATATATTCAAATTTAGTTTTACATAAACATAACAACATAAAAAACTAAAGACAAATATTTTTTCACAGGTGATCTGACAATCCGGCTTCCTGGAATCCCCTTGTGAACTAAACCTGTCCTACACAAAACAATCCCATCTGGGTATTTCACAAGGACCAAATTGGAAGGAATGTTATGATTTTGTTGTAAACAAATCTGGATTTTGTATAGACTACAACTAAAACAGTAAAGAAAAGAAAAACAATTATTTGCACCTTTTTAGACATTATGAAGTGCTTGAGCTTTGGTTTAAATAATAGGCCTATCTTTTTACTTGTCAGAGCAGAATCTCTTGTTTATATGAGCAGTCTCTCAAAGCTCTCATCCAACAGGTGGTTCCGTTTCAATTATAGTAATAGCAATGGACTAAAAATAAAAAATCATTCCGTTCCTTTTATGGCCAAAGAATTGTCTGTAGTTTCAGTTGTTAACTACACAAAAAATGGCATCAATCACTTCCAGTTAAATTACATGTAGTAACACTAATGATGTACCAGTTTTATCATGTTTTGTTGCATGGAGACATTCATGGCGATGGTGTGACTGGTATAAATGATCTGCCGAAGAATTCACGATATTCATTTTAAGTGTGCTCATTCACTTACGAGCACAGGACCGATGTGAAATTGATTTCACCGATGGTTTCTCGTAAGGAGAAGTATGACTAATAAAAGTAGCCAGAGGAAAACAGAATGACAGACCATTCGTTTTTATGTGTGCCACATAGTCTAGTAGAGTATGCTGGCGGGAGACCAATGACAGAAGATGGAGAGCACGCTGAGATGAATAATCTAGAAGTGTTCTTTGGCAAGCACATGCACAGCCATTTTGTCTGCTCTAGTCGATACAAATATCATTCTGCAGGGGAACACAAAATGCAATTAGTAGCTGCAAAACTACAAATTGTCTTCTAATAGGAGATCTCCATGACATGCATGATTCATCGCTTCTCTTGGGTGAGGAGCTCCTCAGTCTCCAGTTTCCTCTCATGCCAATCAAAAAGGATGACCGAAAAAGGCTTGACCCAGCCTGAACTGGAGGCAGCGGATCCGGTTCACTGGCCAGCTGAGGAAAAGATACGCACCGAACCGCGTTCACTGGGTGAAAACACTCTGCAGCTGCACTAATGGGCAGGTCAAACACAGACTCGTGGGAAGGGCCGGGATCCTCTCTGTAGTGCATGGTAATCGTCTGTAACCGCTTGTGTAAGAGCAGTCAGATGAAATACATCCATACAGTATAGAATGTGAATGCGGGGCCAAGGCAGGGAGTCGAGGCACTAATTAATGCTCCTGAGGTAAGCATCAGTGTTACACGATTACTTGACCAATGATTGGTTGTAAAGTATGTGGAACACCTTGGGCTGCCAAGGAATATGGAGCATCAGTTCCACAGGTCACTTTGCACCAACAGGAGGGTAATGACCGAGGGCTGATTCCTCTGGGACTGGTGGTCCTGCGTAGTTTGATTCAGGTCTGTCAATAGCTGTCCAAGTTTCCAATCCGATCTTTTTGGGTTAGGCCTCTGATGACCTGTAAAAACTCCAGTGGAAAGAATTCATAAAGCCATCAGGAAGAGGGGGGGGGGGGGGTGTAGAGTCCACTAAAATCGCAGGAAGAGCTGACATCACTCCACTGTGATTTGAGCTATTTGAGAGAGATTCCACCAAGACAGACACGGGGCTTATTTGATAATACCGTCCCACAGGCCGAGGGAGGGAAAACAATCAGGTTGCAATCCAAAGGCAATTATCCAGCGGAACACTGAAATGATTAAATCATCATGGAGATGCTCAGCAATCTGGGAGGCAGCTACAGAGTTAAAGCCAAAGGGAGAGGAGCCCTGGGCCCAGGCAGGGACAGAGGGGACACTGAAGGCCAGGGAGAAAGATGAGGCCTGCAGCTGATGCTAAGAGGAGGATTTGGGAGGGGATGAGTTCTTTGTCAGGCCCCCCCCCCCCCCCCACACACTACAGGGACCACATCTGAACACCATTTGTCTCCCACTGTGAAAACCTGATGAAAAGAAAATGACTTGTAAGTGATTTGTGTGTACCGACCAAATGGAATGCGAGAGAGTGAGTGAGTGAGTGTGTGAGAGAGAGAGAGAGAGAGAGAGAGAGAGAGTGAGTGAGTGAGTGAATGTGTGTGAGAGAGAGAGAGACAGAGAGAGAGAGAGTGGGTGAAGGACAAAGGAGGTGGAGAGAGCCTTACATGCAAATCTGTTGATCAGACTATGTGTCGGAGCAAATGCGTTAAAGAGGAAAAAAGATTAACAGGTCAAGACAAGGATTCTGTGGGTGCTTGTCAATCATGTACAAAATGGCCAGGAACAATAGTGCCGCACTAAGTCTTGCACATGGCAGTCATGACACATCTAAGCTGGTTTTCACACACTATGGAGCAAGATAATTCCAGCATTATGGTGACAGTTGCGCAATTTTATACCCTAAGACAGATCCTGTATGACAGATTAATCACATGCTGGCTTCCATCAACCTCTTTGAAACTGCAGGTATTCACCTTGAGTTTGGGAGCACAAACTACAAAACTAAGAATCAAAACATTATTAAATTCATCACTTCACATGAAGGAACTAAATAATACAGAATGCCATAATGTGAAAAATTACTGCCTTCTGTTGTTTGTAAGTGATTATAATAAAAAAAAATAGGCAGACAAAATCTATTTTTTCCTCTAGTGCAAGACATACTAGGTACAAGAATCTGCCATGGAAATAGATGTACATGCAAAAGTAAAAACAGAAAAAAAATTCTAAGAGAAACATTAGCAGAATAATGTGAGCCATTTCCTCATGTCAGCTTGATGGACAGCATAGCTCCGTCTCCATGACGAACACAGCGGCCCGTGTGCCCCTGCAGCAAGCCTCTGGGTCCTGTCTGGTTATCTGAGCAGGAGTCACCATGGCAACCTCCACCCAAACAAGCTCCCGAGGGCCGAGGCCCTTTAAAAGCAGACTGGGGTCTCCTGCCAGTAACGAGCGGTGCCGCGGTGCCAAGAGGCCGTAAAATACAGCCAACATCCCTCTGTCCTCCTAATCAACTGCCCTCCTTCAGTGGCTTCTAATCAAAAGCCATCCCCACCACAGACTATGGGAAGAACAACAGGATGGAGAGCTATAGCTGTATCTCATCTCAAAAGTCTCTGAAAGTTCAGCACGGGCGTGTATATCGATGTGTTTGGACTCCATTTCTCAATAATCCTAACAAGCATCTCCGATTGTATGCGTCTGCACCGCAGGGATGAATTATGATGTCGGGATTGTAATGTAATGTGTGATTACACAAACTCAGAAAGCAATCAATGTGCGCAAACACAAAGCATAACACAATCCTTGAGCAGTGGGAAACGAGTAGCACCGACACATGCACCCGAGGCGGAGAGCGGAGGGGGGGGGGGCCTCGGACCGAGGCTTGGGAGCTGTCAGGAGTTTCAGCACCCGCACACTGCCATACATCAAGAGCTCATCCATCACACGGTGTAAAGTGCCTCCTCTCGTGCAGGTAAAGTGCTGTTGAATCCACACCAGCCGGGGCCGGGCTGTGATGACAGCACAGGCCAGAAGGAGAGTATCACGCCATCGGCAACAATTCTTTCTTTTTGAAGCGCGATGGTGTATTACGTAAAAGCTCTTGTGATAAGTGATACATGCTTTAATGCAAAGGGGAGCGTTATTTCACCAGAGCCTGCAATGAGAAGAGATGATGGACAAATCCTGGGCAAATGACAAGCAGAGCATATATTAGTCCACTTCAAAAAAAAGACCTCCACGTCAGATGTGGGTCCTGCATCGCTGATAATGATAATAATGATTTAGAAATAATACACCATGCTTAGATGAGCATTAAGGTTCAGTTCTGCTTCAAAGATATGTTCTGGTTAAAACCCACCAAGATGACAGTTTAATCATAGATCTGTCTCGGTCGGCTTTTCTGGAAGTGCACAGGATTTACTTTGGATGTGTAGAGTTTAACAAAAGAGAAATGTACCACCACTGCATGAAAGAAAAATCTAACAGCAATAACAATAACACTGCGCACACTCGATTAGCGTTGTTATTTTAAATTACGCAGCCGTCTGAACCGGAACCCATCAAAGGAGCTGTGTGCTCTCATTGGTGCAGCATACTTTCCCCATTTAAAGAGCGTGATGAGAATGTTACATTGTAAATCAGCATATATGTCTTTCAGTCAGAACCAGAATGAGCCTTCTTGTTTTCATTTGGAATAGGATGGCACGCTACGATTGATTGATTTGTATAGCTTTCATACATTTCTGTTCACCCACTACTTGTGTTTAGACTCTCATTTACAAGGCTATCTGGTGTTCCGATCGCACAAACACTCCTTTGATCATCCGTATTGTGGCACATTGGCATTGTCTCAGGAGCTTTACAAATGATGCAGCTACAGCACTGTGTGCGATTCACACGTGCAGCCTGTGCATGCAAAAACCTTGAGATCCTTAATCAGTGTAACATTGCACTCAGGCTTCACAGACACAGGACAGGAAATCAATTCAGCTGCCAGACAAAGACACAGCTGATATGCCCAACATGTCAGCACCGCAACACATACACGAAGCAAGACTGGGATTTGGGCTTTTCACAGACACCACCAAACAAAACAGACTAAAAGATGTGTATTTCTTTTTTTGACATCAGTTATTTTTCAGCACAGCCAGTGAAGGACACACACTGGTTGGCTGCACACTGTACTACAGCAAGCTACTGTATGTCTGTCTGTCCCAAAATTGTAACCCACATTTTGGGCGGCAGATGAACTCAATACACTAAAGCCCAGCAAAGATAACCTTCCAGGCAAATACACAGAGTTCACATAACAGGATGAAGGTCATCTGCAAATCACTGGGCAAATGTGTATTACCATAAAGTCATGAGCGGCTTCTCTAATGGAATGTGTATTGACTGTGTGTTTAATTGTTGTTATCTGCACAGCAGTGACACAGCGAGTCTGTGCATCATTACAGCACAGTCTCCCAGCATGTTCAGAGGTCATTCAAATCAATGAGCTAGTCTGTTATGTTGCTAAACCCTGGGGAGAGAGAGAGAGAGAGAGAGAGAGAGAGAGAGAGAGAGAGAGAGAGAGAGACTGAACTTAAGCTGAACTTAATTGTGACATAATAGTTACTAACATACTTACTCACATAACTTACTCATCCTATCTTATGAAAACAAACTTGGGTTTCAGTTCAACCATGCTCTACTCGTAATCTATGGATAATTGGTGATTATTACTGTTAACATGATAACAGTGCAGTGCAGTGCAGGATGAGCCCAGAGGCCTCCTTAAGCACAGCACTGGTGCATCAGCATTATAAACAGATTAAAGGAATTACAGCTCCGAAGGGACCAGAAACCACTACCACCTAATGACCATCTTGAGTTATCAGCAAACAACAAAAAAAAAAAACAGGGACAAGGATGAAAATATTTAAAGAACAGGCTGCATGTTGCCTCTCTGCAGTCATGATCAGGGTCACAAAATGGCTCCCTGGAGCTCTGCTGATTTGCTCGTTTATCTTCGCAGTGGGTCGGCTAAACATGTTGGAGGTCACGCTCAGATGCAAGGGGAAGGTGGAGCAGGACACAGAACACAATCTCTCCCCTCCGTTGGGCTGCCCAACACCACACCTAAGGGGGTGGGGCATGAGGGAGCAAAGAACGGAATGGTTACGCACCAAGACTGCAAGGATGGAAGTCGACAGATTTCAATAAAACTAACAGGAATCCCTAGCGCAGGTCTTTCAAATTAATAGTCCTGGCGAGAAGTCGAGGCAATCATTCTTCTGGAGCTGTCGGCACCAAGCAGCGGCACCTGAATAATAACTGCAGCGCCATGGGGGGGGGAGGGGGGTGGGTGGGGATAAGGAAAAGGGTGGCTGCTGGGTCTGGGCCAGGTCTCCACGAGCTGCTTGGATGTGACCTTCACAGTCCCTCAGTCCCTCGGTTCAACACCATCCTGACATCAACGCTCTCCCGGAGCTCTTAAACACGGATTACCAAAAACACATCCAGGTCACGGGCACACCAGGTGCCCTTTTCAGCAGCAGTTTTCAGCTGAGTACAGGAAAGTTATATACAGTATATACTGTATATATATATACACAGAAAGGCACCGCTACATGAACATACTTCATAAACTTTATAAAACTCTGTATGTCAGAATCCTGGAGAACTTACTCTGTATGGCCCTCTCAGTTCCATACTCCTGAGCAGAAATAGGCCTTTGAATGTTGCATTACCATTAGGGGAATACAGCTCTGGGCACCTGGTTGCTGTGTTTTCCTTCCCAGGTATCCAAGCAGTGTGTCCAGCAGGGACGTGCACAGGAGGGGGCTAAGGTTGCTCGGGCAACCGGGCCGTGGCGGTTAGTGAGAGTTTCAAGTGATATAGGCAAAATATGCGTCCAGGGGACGGGGGCGTGGCGGCGGCGGTCAGTGAGAGTTTCGAGTGATATAGGCAAAATATGCGTCCAGGGGACGGGGGCGTGGCGGTGGCGGTGACAAAAGGTGGCGTGTTGCCCCTTTTTTACAGGGCAGAGCAACTGACCTTCAAAATTCCTGTGCACGTCCCTGGTGTCCAGTGTTGAGCATGGCAGAGCCTGCTCTAGGGGCTCCAGGTCAGCTGTTGCCCACAGTGCCCGGGGCAGTAACAGTTAAGCCTGCTTTCTGCCGGAGAACAGCACACACCAGAGAACAGATAGTCATCTGAAGGTTGCCACTATCTCCCCATTAAACAAATATCAGCTTGGGACCTGATCAACTGCTGTTGATCAAAGAGACCTCTGTACACAATGGACACTGATAGTGTCTCTCTGCCGCAGTGGGAGTCTCTCCTCACAAGGACACTTCTCTTGTGTGTGTTTTTCTCCATCTTTGTCCCCAACCTTCAGCCGACCCACCCCCACCCACCCCCATTCTTGGCTATTACAATGTGGACCAGTCTCTCCACTTTCGCAGCGCGGCAGAAAAAGGCTAAGCGCCGGCCTTACCTGGGTCAGGCGAGAGCACAGCGAGTCCTAATCAAAGCAGGAGGACAAGGAAAGGTCACCTCCTTTAGCCTCCTATGTCACCTTGTTTCCTGAAGGACACTTTGTTTTCTGTCGCAGGGAGGAGACATTTATGTGGGTTATGGACGGACATCCATCCCCTCAATCACGCCTCTGAGGCCTGCAGCAGAGACTGGCACAAGTGTCAGAGAAACAATGTCTACTGACATCCCTCAGGGGAGACGAGAGAGTGACAATGCGATACAGAACAGTTTCGTCAAGGTGTGAGAGGAGTTCAAAAGGCTAAATGACATTACGTAATATTTGATGGTTGACAGGAATTGTCATTATTATCATTATTATCTGGCAAACCATACTCAAAGCAAAGATACAATCTTAAAATCCATGGATACATATACAGTACAATGGTCACATCTGTGTATGCACATTTGTTTGCTTCTGTATGGAAACGTACATATCATTTTACATGCCCACAGAAAACTCAAAAATGACCCTGAAATGTGTTTCATACAATTACGTGGATATATGTAAGTTAGAATATCATGCTTTCCTTTCATTCCCAAAAATGCAGAATATTGGGCCATCCCAATGACTTCCATGCTCAATTTTTTTGCAAGTCATGCAACCGTCATGGACATACCTGTCAATGCAACCGTCATGGACATATCTGTCACTTGTAAAACACTGATAACAAATCTCATTTCTGGAGATGAGGAGATATAAAAACACAAAACAGAATGGTTGAGTAGTTCTAAAGGTTATGGGCCCCACATGGTTTGGTCGATCTCATCTCTCCCTCCAGTGGCTGTGCAGGCTACTGCTGAGTCAACACACACGTTTGATGCTGCACAGTCCTGGCTGAACCCTGGCAGGTCCATCAGTCATGATCTCCCGGCCTTCCCCGGCCTTCCCCGGCCTTCCCCACTTCGACACAGTCCACAGCTTTCTAAGACATGACCCCCCCCACCTCACCCCCATCTGCACTCAACTCACATCAGCCAGCGCTCAATTGCCGTTACAGATCCTTGTAATCCGGCAAAAATGCCCAACAACAAAAACGTCCTCCCTAAGTGCTTAAAAGCAAGCTTAACTC
Organism: Clupea harengus; assembly: GCF_900700415.2. Lineage (NCBI taxonomy): Eukaryota > Metazoa > Chordata > Actinopteri > Clupeiformes > Clupeidae > Clupea > Clupea harengus. The sequence continues at coordinate 29,408,806 of NC_045153.1, forward strand.
TTCCAGCACTGTGCTTCATACATGCATGCCGCAGTCATTTCTTAGGGGAGGATTTCTAGTGCTTCAACAGCATTGTTGGCAGTCTCAGCATTGAAGCTTTACATAGTAGCCGACTATAGCACAATTCATAATAAATGATGGAAACAAGCCTTAGAGGGGACAGGGCTGTTTCTAGTCTTGCTAGAACATTCTGTTAACCTAAATCTCTGGCTCCTGCCTGGCTTGCTACTTCTCACTCCAAGTCTTCACTCTTCAAAGGCCCTGCAGAGGGACGTTGAGCGGCGAGGTGCTGAATTACCTGGGAAGCGTGGAAATGTGGAGTGTGTGTGTGTGTGTGTGTGTGTGTGTGTGTGTGTGTGTGACTAGGGCACCAGGCGACGAGCGGAGAAGGATTACACACGAGCACGGCATGCCAATCAGCCGCAAACCACAGGAATGCCAGGCTGGGCTGGGCAGAGGAGGGGAGGCACGACGAGGGGAGTGGTGGCACCGGGAGGAAATGAGCGTGCTGTGAAATGCGCACACGCAGGAACACATGTCTGGGCAGCGCTTCGGCGTAAGACCCCCAATAGAAACCCCAGCCAAGCTCCTCGATGGGACATAATCCATCCAACACATTTTTTTTTCTCTCCCTCCCCACGTTCTTTCACAACCACTCTCAGCTGTCTGGGTCTGGTGCCCCTGCAATGTAAAAGGAACATTCTGGAAATGAAAAAGGGCCTTCTGTTCTCTGCTGTTTGACCAGTCGGTGCTGCAACATGGTGACAGGAGGCCAATGCTGACATTGACCCAGACAGGGCAGCTCCAGACGTCAAAATACAATCCGAAAAAGAGAACTGCTTGTCAGCTCAGAGTTTAGAAACCACTCCAGAACAGCAGCTGGAAGGTAAAGATGAAGCAAGTATGATTTGTTTTGCCACAAGGTGAAAATGCACTTTGGTGCCAATAAATATGCTGAGCACCTAGAGTGGGGCTGTGCCGTAATTAAATTGATCCAATTAAAGGCCTCTGATAGGGGTTTATCTGCTCAGCTGTAACAAGCACCCAAGAGGGGGAGGACGCTCACCATGACACAAGGGATAAAACAGAGAGCTGTTTTTACCCACCACTGCTCAGTGCCTGATTCGGGGGATGTGAAGTGAAGCAGCTCAACGAGGAGACGAACCCACCACTGGAGTCACAAACAAACCTCTTGAGGAGAGCCTGAAGATTGTGCTCAAGTGCGTTTCCTCCGTTTGACCCAGTTTAACACGGCTCCCGTGAACTCAGCTTCATCTCTGTCCACACCCATCAGTGGCCTATCGGACATCCCTGACACGGTGTCTAACAAGGCCTTGTGGATGCAGTCTCCTTAGTAACCTGCCATCTATCCCTCCCACACACTCCCGCCTCTATTTCGGAGCGGGGAGGGTAGGTGGGTGGGGGTGTGGGTGGTTGTTAGGTCTGGCACTGTTTGGCATGCTGTCTCACTGCCACCGTGGCAACCCCATCCTCTCCCTCCAGGCCACACCATACTCAGTCCCACCTCTAGCCGCCCACCTGTTCAGGAGAGGCAGCCCTCCTCACTGTTTCATGACGCATCAGCCCTGTCAGCTCAGTACAAGACCCATGCCAACTGTAGGGCATTAGCATAGCCATATGGGCCTTCACACTCACTGTAAGTCAGAGTAGCATGACCTTTGTCAAGTAGGATACTTTAGACTAGCAAGATACTTTAGGTGGAATATACTTTATGCATCTACTGAAGGGATGTTTTCTCTCAGTGAAGTATACCTTTGTGTTGGAAGACACTCCAAGCTCTGTTCAGTGTCTTCCGTGGTTTATGTTTGTCATGTTTGTCATTGTTCAGGATCACAACGTATCTTGGACGGCTTCTCCATTGCTGTTTCTGTAATGGGTAGAGCAAGCTGTGACGCTCTCAAAGTACATTCAGCTCAAATTAAACCATCCCAAAAGCCAGACGCCTGCCGGTGCTTGAGCAGGTGTCTGGGAGGGTTAACTAGCTGAGACAGCAGCACAACAACAAGCAGACACACATCTCTCTGCAAGTAAATGGATCCCTCCAAGAACATCTGCCTGCCTGTCCCCACACAGGTCCTTAAGGTGAGCGATGAAGATGGGACTCGTCACCGGAGTGTGCCCGCGGTGAGCGGCTCACTTGCGCCAGCGGCGTGCAGACGCGCCGCACAGACACAAGGCAGGCCCAGCGCATTAACCTTGAGCGAAGACAGAGACGTGCCAATATTGCACTCTGAGGCAAGGCAGCGAGCCTCTCAGGAGGGGCCACCTGGCGGGGTGCATTAGGACGGAAAAACAATCAGACCAGGGGGCGTTTATGGAGTGCTGAGGAGGAAATGTGGTTTCTGAAGAATCAAAAATTGGGCTACTCTTTACACTGGGATGGCTTTTCCATTCATGAGGTTTTGTCTCACACACTCACACACACACACACACACACACACACAGACACACATACACTAAAATACATAATGTCGGTTCTCATCTGCTCCCTTCCTAAATAAGGAGGATCCTCTCTCCCTTGCCATCTCATGTCCTGATGAAAGGGGGCTTTGTGTAAACAGTGGAGGGTAATGTATTCACCAACACAGCTCATCTAAAGTCCCTCCGCTTCCCAGGCCCCAAACCCCACAGCCCACAGAGAGGCTGGCTATGAGCCTCCCTGTTGACCCAGTGTGAAGTTCAACACAGATACCTCTGGAGCTGGTCGCTAGTCCCGTGTTGCACTTGGATTACACCCACTTGTTTGCTTTGGGAGTGAAATGTTCATCTTGGATTGTCGTTAAAGAGAAACCACAGACATTGAGCAGATTTGACACAGATTTGAAAAACACTGGAGAAAATCTATCATCATTTGTCTCCGTTTAGATTTCTGGTTCAAAAAGAAGCCAGGTCTTTGGCATGAAGCTGACTAACAGTACAATGGCTCCTTCAGGAGGGCCTGGCTGAAACGATCACTACTGAAGAGGAATTCTTCAATTTGGCTAATGGCTTTAATGTCTTTCTGTCGTTTTACCACAGGGACTTCTGCGGATGCTAACTTGCATGCATCAGTCATTGACACGATGTTGGCACCACCCTTGATCAATTAGAAACTATTATTTCGACGGGCAGGCGGTTCAACTTCCTTTGGGAACAGGACAGGCTCCACGAAAACGAAACATTGTGGATAGTGCATTTAGACAGTGACCTGATTAACCAAACCTCTTCCTTTCTGGTAGAGTCATCTTCTGCGGGCTCAACTCCGCCAGCTAAAACACAGCCGTTTTATAATTGATGAGGAAGGCCAGCCGGGAACGCTGCTGTCCGACAGCAAACAAAAAACCTCTTATGGTGTTCAGCAACCCTCTCCCTTTTTAAAACAACCGTCAGAGTAAGGAACTATTTGCTATAAATTGATAGGAAGGGAACTAATCCCATGGTGATGCACTCAGTGGAAGCATGTACCATGCTTGTATGACAAGAGGATGGAACAAAGCAAGCCCAGGACAGAAAAAAAGGGCATCAGCCTGATTGTGCAGGGGTGAGGTGATGAGATGCCTTAGCGAGAGCAGTTAGAGGATAATTGCTTGTGTTTGCGATAATGTATTCATAATTACTTTTCTGATTACAGAAAATTTCCTATCAGGGTAAACAGCGCAGTCTTTGAAGCCGAAACACCCCATCCCAGACTCCCCCCGGCCTCCCTCCCTCTGCTCCCTGTCCAACTACATTACACAAGCCCCAGCCTCCAGGCCTGGCCCTGCACTGGGAACGCTTCAGTTAATGAACTCCAGGTTTTTATCAAGAAATCATCAATTCTAATGAAGTATCATATCAGAGGAACGCTGACTGAACTGGGGTGCCTTCGATCAGGTGTGGCTGCAGCCCCACGGACTGGAGCAGATCAATCTGAAACGGCATTTTAGCCATTGATGGAGTTTTTCTTATGAGTCTCAGAGATCAATGTAGGGGAAAATAAAAAAAGTCTAAAAGTTTAAAAAAAAATCTTATAGCAATGGGCAAAATCCTATGTCAAGCAATCTTTGAATCAGCTTACATCTAGATCTAGTTTACTAAATGATCCACAAAATACTTGCTTTTGCCTGTTTATGACATTTGTGTCTGTTCCCTGAATCATAGTTAGGCAAACGCAATGCCTCTGAAAGCCACTGGGGTTCAGGAAAAGGAGACAGTTGGGTCACCTGTGTGATCACAAAGGGAAGAAAACAATAATTACACTCAAAGGTACCACCAGAAGGCCGCTTGGTGACATGAACATATGAATACATTCCTTGCTATCAATTCTTTGATCATGTTAGGTATATAGTTGGACAATGGATGGTGCAAAAGATGGGCAATACATCACATCTTCTTCTAGTGATTTCCCCAGGAAATTGAACCCTGAGCAACCTGTTAGCCAAGTGGCTTTCTAACCTAATGTTCCTGTTTCCTAAGGCATGCGGTGTGTCTTTAACTTACCATGGTCAAGGTGTACACAGCCAGTTGGCTAGTTTATCTCAGCTCTCAGAGTCTGGAACTAACCCTCATGTAGCTTAGAGCTGCCACCAGGTAAGTGCGTTAGTTATCAAAAACCTAATTGACTGCTGACAGCACCTCATTTTGCCATACATGCTGGAAACTGCTCACCTTCTGCGTGAGTACAGAAAAAAGGACCTCCTGTGAGGTCAGTGGCAGCCTCAGCTATTTTCCCCACAGATTTTCATTCCAGTGTGTATTGATAGCCAGAAGCACCCGGTCAGTGCCTTTTGAGCCTGGGAAGCCATATACTACCTGTATGCAGGGGGCCATATACTACCTGTATGCAGGGAGCCATATACTACCTGTATGCAGGGGCCATATACTACCTGTATGCAGGGGGCCATATACTACCTGTATGCAGGGGAGCCATATACTACCTGTATGCAGGGGGCCATCTACTTCCTGTATGCAGGGGAGCCATATACTTAGGGTGACCAGACGTCCTCTTTTACCCGGACATGTCCTCTTTTCGAGACCTAAAAAATGCGACTCGTCGGATATTTGTGTTTCTCTGGGTCTTTCACAAACTAGTTATTACGTTTTGGAAAGGGTATCTCTCTTACGTTCCACCTTCTTGCGCAAGCTCTGACTGTAGAGAGAACTGTCATTGGTCGACCGCCTTCCCAGTGTTGCCAGATATGATAATTATCCTCCAAGTACGATCATTTTGAGCCTTTGATACGATACACCATTTCCCATCTGGCAACACTGAGCACCTTGCCGCCTCCACTAGTTGCATCGTTTACAATAGTACATGACATCTGCATGTGAAAAATATGTCAAAATTTTGTCGCGGGGGAGGTCATCTGCATGTGAAAAAAATGTCCAAAAACTCTGTCACGGGGGAGGGGGCGGGGTCCTGCGACAAAGTGTCCTCTTTTTCACAAACTCAAATCTGGTCACCCTAATATACTACCTGTATGCAGGGGGCCATATACTACCTGTATGCAGGGGCTCTCCAGAGTCTCCCTGACGTGGTCAAGACCCAAACCAACCTGGTGTGTCATGTGTCCACCCAAAACATCCAAGGACTTGCCACAGAGGGAGCACCCTGCCATAGCCCCACTCTCCACGGGCAGCTGGACACAAAGACTGGCAGCACCGACCACTGGCACCACTAGGGCTGAAAGCAGGGCGGCACTGGGTGTGTGTGCCTGGAGGATTACATCCCCTGAGAGGGATAGGGAACCGAAACCCAACGAGGAGGAGAAGGAAAAGGAGGAAGGTGAGCGAAAGAGAAAGCAAAGCTACATAACAACAGAAAAAAGGGGAACAGAGACTTGAGCACACCAGGGCTGGGAAAGGCCCTTTACAGATATCTGCCCTCTAGACATGAGTGAGAAGGATAAAGGGCAGGGGACAGCCACCAATCACCTACGTACTTTTGGCTGCACATTCAACTGTATGTATTCTGATCCTGCCAACAGGGGTGAGAAGGCAGAAGAGGAAGCTGTGATGTATGTGCTGTCTTTTATTCAGCCAGCTTTGTCAAGTTGGTATTTCCCTCGCAGCAAACAACAGAGCCATTCACATAATCATGCTGTCCAGCAGTCTGGAGACGGGAAAGTCTAACACCACATCCTGTCTCTCCATGGTGACAAAACATAAAATACAATTTTTGCAGAACCTAGAATATCTAATATTATATCTGACAGGGAGTTATTCTGAGCATAGAATACCTCTTCTCTGTTGATAAAGTCTGACTTGTTCATTATCTGTCAGGGTTTTGATGTGTTCATTATTTGTGGTGACGTGTGCTGGTTGTGTCAGGCTGTACTGTATGTGTGTATGAACGGTATGTATGTACGTAGGAATGTGCAAGTGTGTGTGTGTGTGTGTGTGTGTGTGTGTGTGTGTGTGTGTGTGTGTGTGTGTGTGTGTGTGTGTGTGTAATGCATTTTTGGCTCATCTTATGTTGTACAATCACACCAAGCCTGAGAGAAAGACATTAAGGCATTGAGCAGTAAAAAAAGAAAGCCCTCCACACAAAATATGACATCAATACGCTGCACATCTTTGTGTTAGATAAGAACAGGTCTCAACACATGGCCGCTTCCTCGTGCCTCAGACAGAATCTAACGCAGAAAGAAGAGAAGGGCCCGCGCTGCAAAGAGCACCTCAACATCAGCTGATACAGCAGCAGAGAGAGAGAGAGAGAGAGAGAGAGAGAAAGAGAGAGAGAGAGAGGGAGAGAGAGAGAGAGAGAGAGAGAGAGAGAGAGAGAGACCCAATGATTGAGGCTCACAGGCAGGGATGGAGCCATTACACATCGTGTATGTGTCTGTATCTGTGTGAGCATGTGAGTGTCTGTGTGAGAACAACCGTGTGTGTGTGTGTGTGTGTGTGTGTGTGTGTGGGTTTATGCATCGACGTATCTGTGCCCGCCCGCGCGCGCTTGTGCGTGTATCTGTGCATGCCCGCCCGCCCGCCCGCGCGTGTGTGTGTGTATTTCAGAGACACATGGAGGGATGAAGTAGCAACACTGCTTCTATTTCTGTCCCTCTCACTAGCCACAGGGAGCAGCCACCATCTGCATGGAGCAAGCCAAGTTGCTGGCACAGCCAAAGAGCTTCTCCTCGTGTAGGAGCGGGCCAAATGAACAATAAGCATTTTAAAAACCTGTCCAGGCCTGTCCCAACGGAGCTCTTTCAACCGGCAAATCCTTTTTTTTCTTCCATCCTTTAGCTGAGAGTGATACAAATTCAACCAGCCCAAACATACAAGGCCATTTTGTTTCTTGTCCACTGCCGTGATCTCCTTCCATTGAAACTCCAAATCGGGAGCAATCTCTGCAAACTTCCTCCCCCCTCTGCACTGGCAGGTCAGTGTGTGCACATGGACCCTTTGCCTTTCAGAGGCACAGACAGGGACCCAGGCACCATCACCTCCACCGGTATCAACACCAGCACATCTGATGCAGCTGGACCCCACAGCGTAGCCCTGGTCTATTTATACAGCGGCCACTATAAATAGCACCATACCCTGGTGTGTGCCTCCCCGCATCTCCCCTGCTGCAGACCTGCAGTGAGCTCCGCTGACTGCACACATGGGCCACTGCAGTGCTCCTCCTTCCACACAGAACAAAAAAAATACCCCAAAGAAAGGGAGACATACAGTGGGAGAGATAGAGCGAGAAAAGGAAAGAGACAGACACCAAAAGAACGAGAAAGAGGAGGTAGAAGGAGAGAGGCATCCTTTTTGGATTCTGTACCAACACTAATGTTTCCCCGGGTCATGAGCACGCACTAGAGGAGATTAAAGACTTCCATTCTGGTCTCCTTTTTACTGCCTCCTCCATTTGATTTGGCGATGCATCGTTTCACTGTAATTTACTGTACTGGAGGCCATGGGCAGGAGGGAGAGAGTGGGGGAGAGAAGGAGAGAGAGCGGGTGGAGGGAGAGAGAGAGAGAGAGGGAGAGAGAGACCAAACGAGAGGAGAGAGGGGGAGACAAGAAAAAAATCTCTGACCGTTGCCACAGAGGCAGTTGGTCGTTAGTCTGTGCATGCGCTTGCCTCAAAGCCTCTCCCTAAGCCTAGTCTCCCCAGCTCTGGGTGACTGCGGCGGCCCTTTGTGTTGGTCTGTGTGCATCTGTGGTCCTTCCCTTCCAGGGGGATAAGGCTGCCCTCGTCTGCAAGCACAGTTGAGGTGTCACAAATCTTTGGTGCCAGACAAAAAAAACCTGTGTCCCTGTAAAAGCACTTCTCATGGTAATGCTCTTTTCAATACACACAGATACTACGAGGGCCACAATCAGGGGCCTGCTGGTGTGTTTTTGCATATTTTACTGCGCAGGATAAACACCATATCGCATGAGCAGACAGTTGTTGGAGCAATAAAGACCAGTGGCATTACAGAAGATACAAATCATTAGCTAATCGGGTCCTCTTTGTCATGTTTGTTTTTACCGTCGTAAAATGCTGTCAGGCACTACAAAACTGGCATCATGAAGTTCATTGTGCCTCCTACAGGGGGAGTATAAATACTGCTTCTTCCAATCATACGTTCTGTCAAGCCTCTCAAAGCCACAGGTGACTCATGTGATCGTTTGTGTCTAGTACATCCTAAGGTGCTTCTATGCGGATTCGCATGAAACTGGGAGTATATTTTCATATTTTGACGCATCCATCCAAAACAGATCAAATCAAATAGAATAATAATCAATGAATAATCAAAATAGATTAATAATATCTCTTCAAACTACATTACATAAACCAAATCGAAACAAACCAATCGCAATAGTCTTCTGAACCAAAACAAAATCTGTAAACACAACCATGTGGGCTACTGTAATTCTGCAAAGTTAGGCTGCCATCTAGTGGTTTTAAATGGACATCAACATGTGAAAAGATAGTTGAGCGCCTTTCATAGCAGGCAGAAAGAGGCAGACGTAAAAGAGGACAAATGGACTGGAATGCATTTGCCCTGTGGGGCCTGAGAAAAAACAAAGAGGTCCAATAATGTAAAAAGTTTCCTCAGGAAAAACTATCTAGCTCTAAAATTTTCACATACAAATATTAATGGGAATACAATTGTATTGTTTTGGCGCTATATAAATTGAATTGAATTGAATGTCATTCATTTTCTAGAGAAAGCTGGATAATGGGATGTTTTTCATAGAAAAACTCTTGATGTAGCAGTATTGTGTTGTATGAAATGAAATCCAATGAGTCTTGAACATTGTTCCCTGAGTGGATTCCATATGTCCCTCAACTTTGACAAGATTTCCAGTACCTGTGCTAGCCACACTAGACCCCGAAGCCATTTCTTTTGAGAATAATGGCTGGCTGATGAAGTTATTGGCTGGCTAGGCTGCTCAGCCAAAACCTAAATGGCTGCTGCAGCCGCCAACATTTTCATAGCTACAAATGGCTGAAGATGCCATGTCTACAGATGTCAGATGTCTATGTTATACTGATTTACTAGATCTCAATATTTCCAAGCAATGTATGGCTTACACGGGAATATATTTCCACAAAATGCAATACAATGTAATAAAAACATCTCCAGATTTAACTTTAACAAATTATGTATTTTTTGTTTTCATATCTGTACGCTACTAATCATTTCCAAGTACAATGTGTCAACTGTGAACAAATGTATTTATTGCCCTATTCACTCATTAAATGTGTGTCTGTCTATGTATATCCATAAATTAGTGGTTATGTAAGGTGAAATGAAGTGGCATTGTCATGGGACAGCCCTAAATGTATTAGCCATACACTTGGTTTACTAATACCCAATGTGTTATGCAGAGGCAGCAAAGTAAAGAGAACAGTGGGACATGTGACAACCCATGTTATATCTCATCCTGAGATTATATGCTTTCAGAAAATATATTAATAATTTGACTTAAGTTGTATACAAGAACTTGGCATTATCATGAATGAAGGTGTTCATATTACACCTTGAAGAAGCAAGTGATGATCGTTTGCCATTGAGCAGAAGAACAGGAGCTAAACAAGCATTCCACTGGCACACTCCCTGGTGAAATGCAGAGGTAGCACCTGGCCATAGCGGACAGTGCTGGGAAAGTATTGCTGTGGGTTCGCCAAAAGTCTAATGCTCCTTGGTCTCTTGTTCTCATTGCAAGAAAAGCATCTATCTCTTGGTCAAGGATACGATATGAAGATTGAGCTGCTGCATCTTCTTGTGCCTCTGCTAATAATTCTAGTCGCAGGCGTTTCGCACTTTCTCCCACATCTCCATCGTCTTGAGACTGGTGGTCACCTTTCCCACCACCAGAAGGACCACCAGAACCACCATCAGTAGTTGTCCTCTCATCTCCAACCCCAAACACTGTTGAGCTGAATCTGAAGAGTAAAATATATGCATAAGGCAAACGGCTGTTAAAAGCAAAAACATAAGAAAAGAAAGAAAGTGGGTACTAAGTACACTGAAATGTCAATGTAACCTGGAGGAGTTCAGTTTCTCATGGAGATTCTACAGCAGTTCTTTGCTCTCATCCTTCGTCATAGTGCTATCTCTCTGACAGCTGGATCAAACACTGCGGAGGCTCTAACCAGATCTGTAATGGGGATTCGTTTGTCTATGTTTTTTCACTATTCGTTCTTTGACTTTCTTCATTAGTGGTGGATCTTTGGGAGCCACTGCACAGATTTTCTTGATCCGAGCCCTGATTAGTGGTATTGCACTCAGGTTTGGACTGACTTCACTTATAAGTGAGTGTGAATTTCTCAAAGTCTTCCAAAAAGCTAACTAAGTCACCAAGTAGCTTGATGTCATCTGGCATGAGGCATAACAAGGCCTTTTCCTATCCTCTTCAGGATTTCATTGACTTCTGTCTGCAAACTGACTAGGCTTCTGATCATGTTGAGGACACTGTTCCAACGTGTTGGCACTGTGGTCTTTAGTGTTTTGTGTGTCCCTGTGGGCCCTGTTTTGATTTCTCAGTTCCCAGCTGCCCATCCTGTGCATCATCCATTTCATCAATTGGATCATTGGAATCTGCGTCAATTTCACTGCCTCTTTCTGCTCCAACACAAATGCATCTATTAGATGTGCCTTGAAGTGCAGTGCGTTGACAATGTCTTTGCATTGGGAAATGAATGCTTGCGCTTCAGGGATTTTGGTAAGAGTGTCTGTTATGAGTAAGTTGTGTAAACTGTGTGCTACGCATGTTACTCTCTCATGGCCCAGCAGCCGGGACAACTTAATCATATTAGCTGCCCCATCTGTTGTGTCAAAGAGCAATACATGTTTGTCTTTGGGGAGGAATTTGTCAAGTAATTCCCTTACAAACACTGGAAGGCTTTCTGATGTGTGGCTTTCTACAGGTTTAACACAGTGTTAACAGAAGGAAATTCCAGTTCGCATCTACAGTGCAGAGTCTCCCACCAACATATGAGTATCGATGGTGAGCATCAGTCTAGCCATCTAACATTAGGGTACCACTGACAATGTCTGCCAGTAGTTCTTCTTTCACTTTGGACTTCAAAGCCATGTAGACATCAGCCAGGGCTGTTGTTGCAAGGGTTCTGCTGGTTGGCAAATTAAGATGGATATTTTTCTTGTTGAACGCTTGGAAGCCTTCCATTTCTATTAATTCAAAAGGAAGCAGGTCTTGGCACAGCCACAACACAAACTGGGAAGTAGCTGGGCTTCCTTTAGGCACAGTTTGGATCCAGTTAGCCAGTTTAGTTGATTGTTCTTTGACACATATTGTACTCTCCTTGTGTGCAGCTTCTGCACGAGCAAAGAAGTTTCCACTTGATGTTTTCTCTCCCAAGCTGTACACTTTTGATAGCATTCCTTGTTCTTTGGTCATTTCCGCTTCAAAGCAGAGTTTGCAGTAAAGTTTGTCATCAATGCCTTGCGAGAAGCTTATGTGTGTATTTTTATTATATTTTTTCTTCTTTTATTTTGTTATTTTTTTTTTTATAATTCACATTTTTTTATTTTATTTTGACACACAATGCAACATAACAATGACATAAGTATCCATGTTTTCTCCAAATACCATATCCCACAAGGACATTGTTACAAAGCACAAACACAAAACAAAAACAAACACAAAAAAACAAAAACAGACAATCACACAAACACAACACAGCAGCACAGCGATACAGATCACAATACCTCCTCCTCCCATGACACATACCATGATATACAGTACATTAGGTCTATCTTAACATCATTCCTACTTATCCCCCATCCTTAATATATGTCAGGAAACTATCCCACATAGCAGAGAACTTTGACACAGAGTCTCCCACCTTGGCCAGCATTAGTTCATAAGAGGCTGTACTCGTCATGAGCTCAATCCAGTCCTTATAACATGGCGCACTTGTAATCTTCCATTTCCTTAGAATAACTTTGGCTGCGTTAAGGGAGCCCGCGAGAGCTAGCCCCAACTGTGCCTTTGAAAGTCCAGCTGTTAGCACCGTTTTATCGGCAAGTAGGAATAAACGAGGTGAACTTGGCAAGGGCTGCTCCAGCCACTCTTCCATAGTCCCAATCACTCGAGCCCAAAAAGGGCAGACCAGTGGACAGTCCCACATGAGATGCAGAAAAGTACCCATGGAGCTCTTACATTTCCAGCACTCATTACTTTGAATTAAACCAAGCCTCTTAAGTCTAACTGGAGTCCAGTAATATTTATGAATTATTTTATAGTGTATAAATTTGGTCTTTATATCTCTCACTGGCCAACCCATGTTATGCACAATATTCTCCCAACCCTCTTGTTCCATTTCAATGCCTAAATCCTTTTGCCATATAATCCTCAGATTTTCACTTTCACCATACAGAGCATTAGCAGCCATTTTATAGAAAACAGAAGATGACTGCACCATCTTGGGAAGCTTCAAGAAATTCTGCAGGACACTTTCAACTTGTGCTGTATTACAACCTGTAGATAATACACAACTGCGTAACTGAAGATATTTCCAAAAGTCCCCTTTATCATTTAGATTATATTTTTCTTTTAGCCCTTGAAATGAATACAATATTCCCTCCTCAAATACATCTCTGATGGTGGCAATTCCCTTAGTATTATTTTGTTATTTTTTGTTAAATCATTTGTCTTTGTCTTTTTATTATTAATATGTTATATGTGTGTCATGCCGGTACATGCTTGTCCCTCAACTGTCTAAATGTTAACAGTGTGTTAAAAATCAATGAAGATATTTGGGGGGAAAAAAGTGTCATCAATGCGATTGTTGTCCACATACAAAAATGTGAACGAACGCTACAGGCAGAATCAACACTGTGAGGCCTCCATGTCACACCAGAATCCTTTAAATGTGTGCGTGGTCGTGTGCTGCTGACATATTTGTTAAGTCCTAAAAGAGTACAAAAATATGGATAAAACACTAGTCCTGACATAATTGTCCTTGTGCAAAGTGTGCTGGACTGTGGAACGACGTACAATGACACCATCAGCATCTAGATGTTCTTGGAGCTTTTAAGAGGTGATCTGTGGTTTGTGTCTGTGACTATTCTAACCATTCTTTATCTTTGCCTTTCCAATATTTTTCTCGGCCTACCACATCTTTCCTTCACAATGACTGTTCCTATGGCTTTCCATTGTCTTACTTCATTTCTGACTGTGGAGACAGACACCTCAAACCTTTTTGATAACTTTTTATGTCCCTCTCCTTATTCATATTGACGAATCATCTTAGCTTTTTGGTCATTAGAGAGTTCTTTTGAGCAGAGGTTCCATCGGGTCTTTCCTCTGTTGTGCAGCCTGAAGTCAAAATGCCACGATTTGTAAAATGTTTGCCACGCTTGTGAATGGAACGGTATGTTTTATGTTTTGTATCTTACAGATGCAGTCCTGATCGTGGTGGTGAGATATGATGGTTGTATGCAAATAAACAGTGTGAATGGAACGGTAGGTTTTATGTTTTGTATCTTACAGATGCAGTCCTGATCGTGGTGAGATATGATGGTTGTGTGCAAATAAACGTGTGATTATACCCCGCGCTGTCTACTGTTTGTTTTAGCCCAGGAATGTATTACCTTAGCGGTAACGGGCAGCCGCACCGTTACAGAGGTCCTCGATGCCGCGCGTCTCGCCGGAGCTGATGTCAAAGCCAGTGCGTGGCGTACTGACCAGCCAACTGTAGACACTTCTTATAGCCACTGATAAGTCGCTGAATTCTGGCTGCAGGTATTTTGGATGACCGTCAGGAAGCTGAAGTTACGCCTGGGTTGGTTGTGTCCGCAGGACAACGATCCGAAGCATTGTTCAAAATCTACCAAGGAATTCATGCAGAGGCACAGATACAATATTCTAGAATGGCATCCCAGTCCCCAGACTTGAACATCAAAAATGCATGGAATGATCTGAAGCAGGCTGTCCACGCTCGGCAGCTATCAAACCTGACTCAACTGGAGACATTTTGTAAGGAGGAATGGTCCGCAATACCTGCAGCCAGAAATCAGGGATTTATCAGTGGCTATACGAAGTGTCTACTACAGGCTGTTATATCTGCAAAGGGAGGCTCTACCAAATATTGATGTGATTATTCCATTAAGGTGCCCACATTTTTGCACCTATCTGTTATTGTTATGATGCACACTGCATTATTTCTGTCGATTCAATAAATGTTATTACAGATCTGAAATTGTTCTTATCCCATAAGGTATACATTATGTCCAACAGATTATAATCTGAAGTAATGATAATTATCAGGGGTGCCCAAACTTTTGCATAAAACTTTATATCATAAGTGCCAATGAAAGTTTGCTGTAAGACTTCCTATCAGACTTTCATTTGGGCAGTTACTCGCCTTTAGTCTTTAATTGAATGGCTTTTCAGTAATCTCATTGTTTGTCTGTCGGTGTGGAGTGAGATGGTGGTGGTCTGTTCCTCACATATGGTATTACATTACATGAGAAGGCAGGGGCTCAAGGAAGAGAGTGTGTTACATCATGTGATATTAATTAAGACATTCCATTCTACTATCAAGATGAACTAAACTCTGTGCTATATAGACATTTTCATAGGCCTAAGCAACTACATTATTGCACCCAGTGTAAGCTGTTTGTTTTGTGTGTGTGTGTGTGTGTGTGTGTGTGTGTGTGTGTGTGTGTGTGTGTGTGTGTTTGCATCAGCATTCCTGCCGTCTAGCCTTTATTATAATCACAGAATTGATTTTTATATTTCCGTTATGGCATTCTAACGTAAGTGTCTGAGTTTCATATCATTTTTGTATCCATTTTTATTGTTCTAAAGTTTCCTCTTAAATGGCATACCTGATAGGTCAGTCTCACCAATTCAGTGATTACATTAAAATTGTTCCTCTTCTGTGCTTCTTATGCCGAGTCGGCCTAAGCCTACAAAACAGCTGAACAATGGTGCCAATGCTTTCCTTAAAATACCCAGAACTGCTTCCTCATCACCTTGCTACAGATGATGTGGTTGTTCCTCTGTGCAAAGGCCACATTTACGTACACAAACACCCAGACAGATACAGGTATGACTGCTCTGATAGACTAAATACACATGCAAACACACACACTCAGAAACAGACAAGCATGTATACACACACACTATTCATCAGAATGTACGCTATTCATCAATTATTAGTAAGTAAGAGTAATTTCTACACATTTAATCAACACATGAAGAGGCCTCCAGCCCTGACTTCCTCCTTTCGTCGACTCTCTTCCTTCCTGTCATGTGACCATGCGATATTTCTTGTAAGTGGAAGTAACTAAGCACAGAGCAGGAGCTGATGATCAGTGCTGGGGCACGGTCGTGTTTCTAGTGAACTGCTGTACATCTAAACTAGTGAGTATACAACACATAGCTGATATTTATCTTCTCTGGAACTTTTCTTTTGGGGGGGGGGGGGGTTACAACTGTAGTCTAGTGGTGTGTTTTCAGCAGAGTGCACAGTGTAGTAGAACTTTAGTAGAAATAAATTGAAATAACTACTTCCTAGTGTAAGATGTTACATTGCTGTTTTGAAAATGTCATCGGAGGCAGGGCCCAAAAGGACGCAGAATCTAAACAAGCAGAAAGGGTGTTTCATGATGCATAAAAGGGAACACTGCGGATGTATATCAGACCTTTACAATAAGCAAATTGTCTTAAGCCAAGAATATCCTATACATATTGCAAAATGTGTAAAAAAAAAATAACCCCAACCCTATTCTTAGTACCTATAGTGAGTGAGTGCCTTTATGATACTGATGTACTGTTTTTGAATAAATGTATAACATGTTTTACATTACAATGTCAATTTGAATATGGTAAAAAGAAAATGGCTGGTTAACATGCTTTCTTTTACTTTCTTACTTCCTTGTACTTCATGTTGTCAAACCAAACGCACATTCAACTCATTGTTATGCACGGTCAAATGACATATTCAACTCATTGCTATGCATGGTCAAAGGACATATTAAACTCATTGCTATGCATGGTCAAACAGTAGATGCCTTTTTTTGCCTTTGGTGGAGGATTATCATGGTCTCTATTGCCAAACTGTCCACAGCCGCATAGCTTACCGTGTCGTCTAGAAAGTAGAAGCATTAAAATAGTTCTCTAAGAAAGGTCTAGGAAGCACAATGAGGTAATCGAACATCACACACACACACAGCCATAGCCATGTATGGTCAAGTTAAGTGTCACTCCTCCCAGCACAATGTGTCAACCCAGAAATGTAGATTTCATCAGTTTGTTTCTCAAAAGTGATGATATATGAGCAAGTAAGTCACTGCCTTCGTAACTTTCTCTGCCAAATTTTGTCATATTTGACCAAAAATGAAGGACCCTTTAGTCTTACATGAGCATGCCATCTTAATTAAGCAATCCCTTTTAACGAGATGACTGGTTAACAGTCTTCAGGTATCACATCCCACTACACGAAAGTAACTTTAGTGAAGAGCACTTGTATCTCTACCCTCAGGAAATGTCGCCATCTGTGTGTCTTCAAGTCTTCATCCTGCTGTCAGCCACAAGAAATGGTGAGTTTACAGACAAAGTCCCGCAAGAATACTCAGTTGATGAATTGTTCAACAAAAGCAGTAGCCAGTCAATTCTCCCTGATATTCTTCGCTCTATTACACTGAATGTACGAGAAACGTTTGGATGAAAGTGCATATGGTGGACATCCTATTTCCCAAGATCAAATTCTGTCACTCTTTCTCTCCGTTTAGTCTGGCCTGAGGAAACCTGTACGAAGGGTGCGGTCAACTCCTGTGCTGACTGTATCGTGTCTGGGCCATTCTGTGCGTGGTGCAAATTTGAGGTGACGCACGCACAAAAATAAACTCTACGCATGCGCAAATGTGTGAATTAGTGCTTAGTGTGCCTCTGTATCAGTCTCCCACAGTTCACATAGAGCATAGAGTTCTACTGAATTCTTCTAATTCTACTGTCAATAAACTATCAATTCAGAGTAAATTGCCTGATGAATAATCTGAACCTGCTTGGCCACTAGTAGCCATGGTGATGTGATCCATGATGTGAGCCATCCTTCACTGCGGTGCTTCCTATCTCCAACCACAGAATTTCACCAAACAAGGCGAGCCGGATGCAGCACGCTGTAACACCAAGGCAAAGCTGAAGGAGAATCACTGCAAAGAGACCGACATCATCTCTCCAGAAAACACTTACAAGCCTATTAAACAAAAGCCACTGACAAAAGCCACTGGAACAGCAGACCCAGTGCAAGTCTATCCTCAAGAGGTTAAACTGGACCTTCGACCTGGTACATTTTTACCTCTGTTGTTATTGTTCACGATGGGTACAGTCAGATTTCATTTTGAGGGACAGGGCTATCTGTGTGCTGCTGAGTTTTAAAACAGCTAAATGTTGCTAGTGTCAATGTTTACATTTAACTGCACATGTGCCTCAATTATATCTGCAAGCACTAATATATACATATAATTCATTTGAAAAATACAGTTTCTTAATGTTCTGTCTTTTTAAGGCCTTCCGCAAACAATCACCCTCAAGTTTAAAAGGGCAGAGGGCTACCCAGTGGATCTTTACTACCTAATGGACCTCTCCTACTCCATGAAGGATGACCTGGACAAATTAAAAACTCTGGGAAAAGATTTAGTTTCAGCACTACAAACGATAACTGGTGGCAGTGGCAAAGCAAGAATTGGTAATATAATGAATTACCACCCAAACAATGTGTTATGACTAATGTAAACAAATAGCTAAACTGAACCCCAAACTTGTCTTTACACCATAGGTTTCGGCTCATTTGTTGACAAGACTGTTCTGCCATTCACAAACACCAACAAAGAAAAACTGAAGAATCCTTGTCAAGACGAGACCGAGCGCTGTCAGCCACCATTTGGTTTCAAACATATTGTCAAGCTGACAAATCAATATCAGTTATTCAATGACGAAGTAGCCAAGCAGAACATCTCTGGAAATCTCGACACTCCTGAAGGAGGCATGGATGCCATCATGCAGGCCGCAATGTGTGAGGTAAGATGCAGGCAAAGGTTGAAGCTTTAAACATGTTAACCATTACTTTTAAACATATTTCTAAAAGATTAGCCTCAGATGAATAACCATTTGTGTTTGCTCCAAATAGAGCATCCAGGCAAAGTATGAAACATCTCGGTATTTAACACGGTATTTACTAATACATTTTGTCTAATTCTTAGAACGACATTGGCTGGGGAAATGCCACACGCTTGCTAGTTCTAGCCACCGACGCTGGCTTCCATATGGCTGGTGATGGGAAATTGGCTGCAATTCTGGAACCAAATGATGAAACATGCCACTTGCAGAAGAACATATACAGCCAAAGCAGCTTACTGGTATAGTAAACCTCAGCACATGCAGTGACCTGAAGAGCTTTGAGGCATGACATTTCAGATCTGTAGATTAAAGGAGTACAAGGTATTTTCGAGGACATTAAGCTGATGTAATGATTTCTTTTCATTTTCAGGACTATCCATCTGTTGGTCAAATTGCAAGGGCCTTAGATATGAAAAACATTCAGCCCATTTTTGCCGTCACAAGCACCGTGACAGATGTGTACAGGGCAAGTAATGCTTTTTTGATCTCACTACTAAGGGTTCTGCTGTTGTTCTGCTATGTTGACAGAAGAAGAAGCTAATACACATTTCTCACGTATCTTAACCTCAGGAGCTGAGCAAGATGATCCCAAAGTCAGAGGTGGGAGAACTGTCTAGCGATTCTGGGAATGTGGTCAAGTTAATCGAGGATGCCTACAATGTAAGACCATTTTAATTCCATTTGATATATTTTCATTGGATTAAATATTATATATTCTTATATCATAAATTGGTGGTGCTTCAAAACAGCACTCTAATCAGATGCCTTATGTATGCTCAATAAAAAAATGATATGTAAAAAATAAAAAAAACATTTCCCCCCTATCCAAATATTGTTGTTAATGTCTCCACAGAAACTCTCCTCTAAAGTCATTGTGACTCATGATGTACCGCCAGAAAAGGTGACGGTGAAATACACCTCAGACTGTAAAGATGGAACCGAGCCTGGAGACGAGGGGGTCTGTGATAATGTAGCCCTCGGACAGGAGGTATCCAGCCCATCAACACAACTTTTGACACTAAAAAAATTGCTAACTTGTGACATTAGGAAAGGTTTACTCCAAAATGGCTGTTGAGCAGCCTCCATAGCATTCATCTCAATGCCAGTTTTCAACAATCTGTTCCGTTTCTTTCAATAATCTGTTTAGGTGACTTTCTTCGTTCAAGTGACGGCACTTGAATGCCTGAACAACGTTTCCTTCTATGTTGGCCCAAGAGGCTTCAATGAAAAAATGAAGGTGACCATTTCAACCCGCTGTGAATGTGAATGCGATGATCCGGTGGAGCCGCAGCACCCGCACTGTGCTCGTCAAGGAGAAGTCAAATGTGGGACGTGCAAGTATGAGAGCCACACACTGTCGTCTCCTTCCTCTGTCAAAACAGCTTTTTGAAAATGAAGTTTCTGACATTGCTTACACTTAAACAAGTTTCAACTGAGTTTCTCTGGTTTCCCTAGATGCAATAAGGGTTATACAGGCCAGAAGTGCGAGTGTAGCCAGGGGAATTTGGATGACGTGAGCCTGAGGCAAATGTGCCGGAGGGAGAACAACACAGAGTGTGAAGGTCGCGGGGACTGTGTCTGTGGTCAATGCCAGTGCCACACCAGCCCGAGTGGTCAACCCTACTACAGTAAATACTGCGAGTGTGACGACGAGCACTGCCAGATGCACGACAACAAGCCGTGTTCAGGTACAGCCCAATAATCACGTTCGAATGCGCCAAGGGGATCGGCTGTCGTATAGCTACCAATGATTTGTTAACATTACTTTAGAGATACATGACCATATGTAGTTAGATTGTGTTAGTACCGTCAATAGCAGTTGTTGAGTAGCAGATGCTGGGCAAATAGTCAGTGAAGTACACGTAGGATCACAGTTGCCTTTTGGTGTTGATATAGGTTCGGGTCATTTGCGGCTTCTTCATAATTTGCTCATTTATTTATTTTCTGCTCAAGGTCATGGGGACTGTAAGTGTGGGATATGTCAGTGTCACGCCGATTACGAAGGCGATGCCTGCCATTGTAAAAAGTCGAACGCGGCCTGCAAAACTGGCAGCACCATCTGCAATGGCCGTGGCACGTGCGAGTGCAATGCGTGCAAGTGCTCTAGGGGCTACCAAAAGCCTTTCTGTCTGACCTGCCAGGCTTGCACACCACCGTGTCATCAGTCTGCGTAAGAGAACCTGCCACTGTCCTCCAATCATACATGCTCACGGTGAAACTCTTCTGGGCGCATTGAGTTGGCTTTGAAGAATGCTAAGCTGTACTGTTCTGTTCTGTTTGGCAGGAAGTGTATTGAGTGCCTGGGCTTTGGTGATGGTCCGTACCAGAAAAACTGCTCCACAGCCTGCAATCACCTCACTCACACCACAGTGGAAAAACTCAACCCATTCAACCCAGATGCTAGGAAATGTGAAGTAAAGGACTCGAAAAATTGCTGGCTCGATTTCACCATGAAGGAACTGCAAGGATTTGACAAATACGAGGTTGAAATACAAAAGGAAAGAAGTAAGACTTCTTAATTCAGTTCTAATAGCTATTTTAGCATTGGGATAAATAGTTTATTTTTTCCTGAATCCTAATTCTTTCCTGCATGTTATTCTAGGGTGCCCCGAGCCACCAAACATCATTGCCATTGTAGCTGGTTCTGTCGCTGGGGTGGCCCTGATTGGCCTCCTGATCTTACTCATCATCAAGGCTCTGCTGTACGCAAGAGACTTAAAGGAGTGGAAGAAGTTTGAGAATGAGAAGAAGAAAACCAAATGGGCCAATGTAAGTAGTTGCGTTCAAAAGTAAATATTGCCTAATTCATCTTATCATCTCCAACTGCTAATCAATCTAATTTCTCTTTTTTGTGTGTGAAGGCTGACAATCCCTTATTTAAGGAGGCAACAACTACAGTGACAAATCCTACGTTCTCTGGAGAGTGACCTCAAACATAGGTACAAAAAGAGCCCGTCCCGTAATACTTCTGTCGACGTGTGCAGTGGGTATATGCATATGTTTAGACACCGCTGTTGTATATGCAGCTTGCTAATGCAGCACACAGGAAGTTAGTCGAACATATCAGGTGTCAAGGGACACTGTGGCTACTGTGTATAGAGATACTTTGTTTTGTATTACTTTCAATTAAACATTGTGTTTTTCTGTGTTCAAAAACTCTTGCATAATCTTCAGTTCAGGATGTTTTATCATTTACAATGTGTACTCATAGTAACTGATTTAGTTCAATGTGTTTCTATGATGGCTTTTAATAGAATGTTGTATAAGTGCTTGTGTATAGTGTATTTAAATATTTTGATTACATTTTGCCTAATTTTTCTAATCAAAAACATTTCAAAGAGGCTAGGAAGACATGGTTTATGTATATTGTGCTTATAGTTCAGGAATGAGTTGATTTGTTTTTTAGTTTAATTCAAGATTAGTTTTAGATGAGTCCTTTATATTTAGTATTTATTAAGCCAAAAAGAATCTGTGGTTGTTGTTTTTACTGATTTTGCTATGCTTGTGTAGAAGTCGGGTTAAATTGGGCAAATGTTGTATTTTCGAACTTAATATTATTTAGCAATAATAGCACCCATATTCGGGTAGATGGATGATTGGATTGGATTGGATTCAATTTATTGTCATTGCACAGAGTACAAGTACAGAGGCAACGAAATGTAAAGAATGATCTGCTTACAACCTCAATAAACACCATTCTCAGAGTTCATGCTCACTGTCTTTGATAAGAGAACATTCATTTTTCCTCCAGTTTGATTATGAACTGGATGTGGAGGGATTTGAATTTGCTTTATTTGCAAATCTGTGGGACAACAACCAAAAAAAACCTTCTTGGAGGTCTTCTAACGACAGTTAGGTGCTTGTTCCGGGTCTGCAAGGGTGTCAGGCCCACACTCTGAAGCACACAAACAAAAGGAGGGCCGCAGAGCTGAACTAACAACCATGCCAAAATGAGTCCACTCCAGCATTATGTAAGCCAAGGGGTCAGAGCTGAGCCCTGGGATACCCTCTCTCGCTCTCTCTCTTTTTATCTCTCTCTATCACTCACTCTTTCTCTCTCTCTCACTCTTTCTTTCTCTCTCTCGCTCTCTCCGTCTCCTGGCAGCAACAATCTCAGTGTAGTTAATGAGTCTGAGCAGGGAAGGGGAGTGGAGTGGAGTGGAGGTGTATGGGCTGAAGTTCACTCTCAAAGTGGGAGCGAGAAAGGGCCGGAGAGAATTTGCCGAGGAGATACACACCCTCCACCAAGAATCAGGTAAGTGAAAATCATTGGGACGTACGGACTTCAACAAATCTTCGTTTGGTTTGATTTATGTCGATTTTTAGGGGAGGATGTAGGCGTCGCTGCAAACTTCACGCGCGGAATCTCAGCGGCACTTTGAGAACTGCCGAGTGCTTATGCACGCTTGGGATGGCAGTGTGGAAAGGGCAGGGGCGGTCACTGGGGCTTTAAATGGACGTTGAACTAGTTCTGAAGGATTTTCATGTCTGTTCCGCACAAACAGTGTTTCTTGTAATGCCTCCCAGCTTAGACCTGCTGCATGAGCTGAAGCAAACAAACAAACGCTGCAGCCATTAGGAAGGTGAAGAACAACCCACAAACAATTCAGAGCTCATATTTGATGGTCCATTTTGCTGTCTGTAGCACTGACCTGGTCTCCGTGGCCAAAGCAATTCTTGACTACATTCCTCTGACTTAGCCTTTATCACACATCGGTGGGCAAAGGCAATCATGACTACTAGCCCAAGGTCATTAAAGGTGTGTTCGTACAAGATGTTGCGTAAGTCACATTTGCAGTTGATTTTTTGTGGTCATCGTTAGATTTTCACTGCAGGGTAGCATTCACATGACTGGTCCTCAAAAGAGTGGGGCCCATGCATGGATCTCCTAACTGTGTGTGCATGGGAACTCAATGTCATTTCCATCAGTGTTGGGAGGCCGAATAAGAAAGACTTAATCATTGCACATTCCTCGAGAGATTTGGTCTTTTTTTTTTTTGCCAGGAGTAGCTGAGGTCCCGTAAGCTGAAGATCCGAGAGGATTTAACACTCAGCGACATGCAAGCAGACACAAACACAGCTAAAAGGCACAGCAGCAAGTTCTGTGTCCTTAAATAAGACACATCAGGACAGAAATTAGTCATTCATAGGATCCCACAGCAAAGCTCGCTTGCTTTGCACATACATGTCCTTCTTTGTCTGCGGTAATTGCACAAAGAACAAATCAGGCCAGCATTTAAAGCTCACTGCGCTGACAAAGAAGCCTGGCCCTTGGGTAAACACCTTCCCAGGTGGGAGCAAGAAGGCAAACAAGGCTGGAGCACCAATGGGCTCCAGCCAGCCCACGACACAGGCGCAGACGCAGACCTTGGGGGAAAAGGCTCTGAGAGGAGGGCAGGCACGGATGGCACACACCTGTATGCAGATCACCGGCGCTCGTCACGTATGGGCCAATGATGCGTTTTATGAGCGGGGAGGACGAGAGGCAAAGTTCATGGGCTGTAAAGAGGGGAAGGGAGAGCTGCGGACACTCGACCGCCAGCTGTTTGATGCTGCGACATCTCTTCCCACACCTCTCTCCACCGCTCTCTTCGCCGCAGGTGAGTTGCATTCTCCAGCGTACCCCTCTTCTAGCATCTCTGTGGGATAAATTAGGCAAATGGGTCAAGGAGCACAGAAATGATGGGTTAGGGATTTGCTCGTCCTGAAGAGTAGGGATACGAGAGGTGACCCTGCCGCAAAAGTAGTAAAAATGTTTACCAATGTGGCAACCTTTTCCGTGATGTGTTACGTCTATTATCGCTTGAATTCAGAAATTGTTTTAGCACGATATTGTGTTGCCCTGTGTGGTGTGAGAGACCTCAGGGCAGATGAGAGAGACAGATGTGACATAGCCTCAGTCCATCCAGAGGGTGTGGTCAGGAGCAGGGCCTCGCTACATGTTTGACTTGTCCAGAGCGCCATATGTTAAAATGTCGGTCCTAAATCAGCCACAATGTGAACAGGATTGCATGCTGATTCTCATGTTGTTATGTGTTATGCTGTCTGTTCTGCTCAGCAATGATGTGGTCCATGTCAAAAGTATCCTACCATGGCTTTAGAATGATGAAGGTTGAATTCACATTTTTCTCAGGCTTAAGCTGGGGTGCAAAAAAAAAAACCTTGTCTGTGTTGCTTTGTGATAAAAATGAATGTGAGGTGGAACCCACAATGTCCAACAGGAGCTGTTAGTACTTAAATTCCCCAAATTAATCTTTACACATGCGTTAACGTGTCAGCAGTTGTAAGTCATGCTGAGACACAGAGCAAACAGGATGTCAGTGGCAGGTGACAGGGTTTCCCAGCAGGGGAGAGGGCGGTACATGGAGGGGAGTGGAGGGGGTCTTGCCATTCATATGGCCATGCTAAGTTATCGCCCCAGGTCTTGCCATTCATATGGCCATGCTAAGTTATCGCCCCAGGTCTTGCCAGGCCAGACTTATCTAATAGCTGCACTGTTCTGCTTGCTCTGCCAATTGCTATCATAATTATGGGCATTCTAGATTATAAACTCTGATCGACAAGATATGGAGATATGGTTCTGCTGCAATAGACAGTTCACTCAGTATTTTTTGTATGTATCACTCAGAACCCAGATATAGTTCTTATTCTTATTCTGAGTGTAATTTGCACATGTCTGTGGCACAGTGGTCTTGTGTTTTGGGTTTTGTAAAATGTGTTTTTCTCTCACAGTGCCCCATGTGATCAAACATTTCACAGAGACAAAAAGAACAAGTGATTCATTGTTCTTTACAACATCCACAGACCTCTGGACGGCAGTTTGATCAAGTTTTGATAAGCATGATAAGAATGCTCATAAAAAGTTTGCTTGATTGTGGGCAAACACACAAATCCACTGCGCAGGTACCAGCTAGGAAAGATACCAAATAATACGGCTACATATTACATCTACAGCAAGCTGCTGTGAATACAACCCTGACCCAATAGGAAACAGAAAATCATGTGTTGAAATAAGCTGAAACATGACAAAATAAAGCGGGCCAAGCCTTTGAGGATGGGCAGTGTCTTTGCTGTGATGAACTCAAACACTTAACAACATTGCACGTTTTATTTTGTTGAGGGAAAAGACAGCTTCTCGTTTCATTTGTCTTATCAGCTGTAGTATAATCCAGATCAACAGCCTCATATTCCTTTGGCTGTCAGTTCATGGTGCAAGTGGCAGCACCATTTGTAAGTCTCATGTTGTCATGGGAGTGTTGCCAGACCTGATTGCCATCATGGCCCTTTAATGAGGAAGTGAAGGAAAGGAACAACATGGCTGAGCCCGATGTCACTGGGGGATAACAGTACAGGAGCCAGACTCACCTGATCACTCAGCATCAGTACAACACAAACACAACATGTTTACCTGACAGAACACACAAAAAACATGTTTTATGTTACAATTGGGGGGGGGGGGGGGGGGGGGGGCAGTGTTGATCATCACTGGCACCTCACCACAGTGGGAGCGAGGCCTCCTTGAACAGAGCATGTTATATTTGTTCAGACAGGTTATGAACACAGCTGGAAAGCCTGTCCCTTGAATGACGGCAAACAGGGCACAATAACAATTTATAGCCTGCTAATCATAAACCATGCATGATTCCCTGTGGGATATACAAAGCCTGCTTTATTGGGCCCTAAATATTGTCAGTCAAAGCTGATCTGCATACAAACTTAAACAGTTCACCTTGAACTGCACTTCACTATATAAAAAAAAAATGAGAATTCAAAGTTCCATTTTTTTCTAATTGTCAAATTCTAAAGTTTGGTTACTGCACTCCCAGTGGTTAATAAACTGTTTATCACTGTGAATATGACACAATATCCTCAACCCTTAAGGAGAGAAGGCCATGGCAGGTGAAGGTGTTTTTCTGGTTCACATCACAAACAGAAAGCCCTAAGAGGTTGACTTGTTATCTCATCTCACAGTTCTTCCTGTGGCGGTAAGCTTGAAACGCTACGCTTTGATGAACTATGACAGCACACTCCACCATACAAGTAACTCTTTTCTCTAAGACAGCCATGAACATTCATTGAGCTTAAAACGACGACCAAACACGTGTGAGACTATTGATGAAATTGACAACAACAAAAAAATAGATGACTGCAAATCTTACATATATAATTTTTTACTCCAACACAATATTGAAAAGGTTTTCTCATGAAAATAGGACAGCACCAAAATGGCTTAGTGGTCATGGCCAGTGTGGTTTTACTTCTGAGAAGTGTATATATATATATATATATATATATGTATCTAAGGGTATAAATAGGCCATGAGGTGGGAAGTTAAAATCATGGTCATCTTCGTTTTGACTGCAAACCTTTGCTATTGCTCAGCTATCATGCATCACCTTTGTTAAGTTCACAGCGAGATGTGCCCTGTTAGAAGCAGCCAGGGCCATTAAATGAATTCACACCCTCTCCTCTTCTGGCGCCTATGGTGAACGCAGGGTGAAGTTTGTCACCGGATCTCAGGGCTGCGGGCACTTTCACTTCCTGTAGTGTAGGTTGCTGTTCATGAGAATGATCAAGCGTTCAGGGAGTGCTGCACATGGGCGTTCCACCCATCTTATAGATCAGTGTTGCACAACACATAGTATTAAAGGGAGAGGTATCATGTGAGTCGACTTCATGATCTCAGGGTGGCCTGAGGAAAGGCTTCAATAAAACGGGATGATTAACGTCCCTAATAATCGCACATTATAAAGACAAGAGAGTTCAAAGTTGTACACTGAGAGCAGCACATTGCTATGACGCTTTGATGTGCTATCAGTCATTCTCCAGTGAGCACGTAGTCACAGGGGCTGACGCGAGTTAATGCACAAAGTTGAAAATCATATGAGATCAAACATAGTGGTTGATAGTGGAAGAGTCTCCCATTAGACCACGATGAAGAAAAGTGCTGTGTGAAATAAACTATGCCCAGGATAGTGCTGAATACAGAATGAGACACATGTCCTAATGACCTTGACTGAACTGTTATAATGTTGAGCAATGCCCAGTCTATCTTCTTTACAATCTGCCTTGCCTCTGCAACATTCAGGTAAATCCCAGGAGCTGAAGCTGGCACCATGCCGCAAGTTCAAGTCAAATCTGAGATTCCAAAAGTCCTCAATAAAACCATCCCTGGCCTGCAGATATGGAGAGTGGAGGTAAAAGAGCACTAACTATTTGCTGAATCATCCGTGTCCACTACCATCACGCCACCACACCAGTGTGTATGGTAGCAGGACTGGAAAAGGGAAATTCATATGGAGACTTCTGTTTATAGTTTTTTGTACCATCCCTTTAGAAAAGGTCAACAAATAACTTCTCATTTCTGCTTATTTGTATGCTGCGTAGGTATGATACGTAGGTATTTATGTACTTTATATTTTCCACCAGAACATGGAGCTGGTGCCGTTCCCCTCCAAAACATATGGCCACTTCTATGAGGGAGACAGCTATTTGATACTCTTTGTAAGTGTCCAAAAATGATTAACCAATGCAGTGTTATGATTAAGTGTTTATTTAAGAATCGATCATCCATTAATCCAAAAGTATCCACTAATCCCACAATATCGACTGCATCTCAGACACACAAGACTAGCAGCTCCTTCTCCTATGACATCCATTACTGGCTGGGCAAGTCCACCTCCAATGATGAGCAGGGGACGGCGGCCATCTACGCCGTCATGATGGACGAGCATCTGGGAGGCGTGGCCGTGCAGCACCGGGAGACGCAGGGCTCCGAGAGTGCCACCTTCCGAGGATATTTCAAACAGGGCATTATGTGAGCAACCTCTATGCATTGACACACTGAACACACAGCTAGCCGTTAAAGGGACAGCAGCCATTCCCCTGGCAATTTCTGAACAATATTGCCCAAACGCACACCCATTTGTTGGATATGGCTCCTGACTGACACAACAGGAAAACATTACAAAACAGGGCGTTCATCAGATGAGCAAGAATATGTCACTAAAGAAAGAAGGAAGTTGGGTAGTTCTAACTTCTGCTTTACTGTTCTAAGAAGCGGCAGACAACAAGTGTCTATATTAAAACACAGCTAGACAATTATGAGAAATAAATAGCTTCTTCTTTTTCCTTTTTCATTTCTCTACCCATCTGTCTTCTCCTATTCCTAACAGCTACAAGAAGGGAGGTGTGGCGTCTGGGATGAAGCAGGTTGAGACTAACACGTACAACATCCGCCGACTGATGCATGTCAAGGGGAAGAAGCATGTTGTGGCTGGAGAGGTGAGGGTTTCACACTCTTCTGCAAACACTCACACCCAAGCTGTTCACAGGTCGCCCAAATGTTGACAAAAGTCAAGACATACAAGACTGTTAGTGAGCTCATTAACATCAGCATTGCAGAGCAGACAGGCACTGGGGTCATAGAGGGGGTGGAATGTTTGACATCATCCCATCTTTTGCAACGGTGTGGAAACACTGAATCATTGCAGCCAACCGTCAAAAAGGTCAAAGCTACATGCTAAAGCAAATTGACACACGCAGGAACACTGCTGTGGTCAGTGGAGACAAGTTATTGTTAAGTTAAGTATTATATGTCATTTTCCACAATGAAATCATCTTTAGGGCTTAGGAGTTGGGATCACGGTACATAAACAACTACATGGTGGCAGAAAAGATAAGAACTCCCACTTGTCTTTAAACACAATTCACAGAGTAACTAGTGCCTTCCATACCCAGCAGACAAACACTCAACCAGCTGAAGACTAAGCAACCAATGCCAATGTGCAATAATGCCCTTGCCCTTCTTCATGGGAAATAGAATCACCCATGTTTATACTCACAAACATGAAACTAGCTTGTTCAACCTTTTTTATGGTGAAATGCAGTCTAACACCTCCTTGTGGGCCACACAAATACATGACTTTCAAGGCACTGGCAGAAGCCCTCCTTTCCAAAGCGTCTGTCAAATCTGTCATGTTTAATTCTTAGGTGGACCTAAGTTGGAGCAGTTTCAACAAGGGTGACGTGTTCCTGCTGGACCTGGGTAGCCTGATCATCCAGTGGAATGGACCGAAGAGCAACCACATGGAGAGACTGAAGGCAGGAAACCCTCCTCACCCTCACACCAACACCATCCCTCCAGGCTGAGGCTGATACTATGGCTCTCTAACTGCTCTATGAGTTCCTGTTC
This sequence comes from Clupea harengus, assembly GCF_900700415.2. Classification (NCBI taxonomy): domain Eukaryota; kingdom Metazoa; phylum Chordata; class Actinopteri; order Clupeiformes; family Clupeidae; genus Clupea; species Clupea harengus. Next base: position 29,438,558 of record NC_045153.1, read on the forward strand.
TCAGCAAACTGCTGTACTTGCAGGCGGTGAACCTGGCCAAGGACATCCGTGACCGAGAGAGAGGAGGCAGAGCACAGGTGACCGTGGTGGAGGGAGAGGACGAGAAAAGCTCCGAGGAGGCCATGAAACTCATGAAGGAGGTCCTGGGCGAGAGGAAGGACATCAAAGACCCCATACCCGACAAGGTGGTCGAGGAGAAACTCAAGTCCAGCATCAAGCTCTTTCAGTGAGTGCTGGCTCTCAATACATCTCTTCAAGTAACCTACATTCATGTGATACTTAAAAGAAGATGCATGTCATTTTAATACAAGGTGCACCTTTCAACAGTATTTCAGATGCACAGGGGAACCTGGTAGTTCAGGAGGTAGCTGTGAAACCCCTTACGCAAGACCTGCTAAGGCATGAAGTAAGCTACCGTTTTTGACTACTTTTTAGGAGTGCCTGAATAACACTAATCATGCTAGGTCTGTGTTATGACCACACAGTGAAATGTTTGACATACAATGAATTGTGAATACCATATCACAATGAAAAATAAATTTGCCCACCCATGTCATGCCTCCTACCACCACAGAGATGAAAGAGTAAAGATACTGACTATTAACTAACTACAGAAACTATAGCAATATTTCACACCAATTTGACAGACTTTCATTAGCAGGTTGTTTGTGAATTGCCAAAAATCTCTTTCGGTTTCACTCTGACACTAGAACATTCCTCTCTCACAACACAGACACATTTAAAATATTCTGGTGGTATTATCCTTACAGGTTGATTAAACACATAGTCATGGCTACATTTCTGTACCACATTTAAACAATTTTACATTGTTATGAGTGTCAGAGTGGATTACATGAAATAGAAGTGAAATTTACTGGCAGACCTCTTGACACTATCCACAAGGGTTTAGTTGATTTCTTGTTTGGTTTCCTTTTTTTGGGTTTACTTCTCCAAAGGCTATTTATATAAACTACTGACCAGATAAAGGAGAGATTCCTTCCTATTTTTCAGTGTGCTCAAGCACATTCATGTTTGATAATGAAAAACCATTACAGAAAAATGTGCATTCTCTCAGGGTAGGTTCTCAATAAAACCGTTTTGGGGGTCATACAGGGATAAGTCAAATACAAAAGACTCATTACACTAAATAGCCAAGTTTATTTTGTAGGCTGTTCACTAGAGCACCCTCTGGTGTTAGCAAATGGCAAAGGCTTCAAAAATGCCATTGCCATGCCATGCCATGCAAATGCCATTTTGTTACTCACAGAGGGCAAATCTTTTCCTCAGTAAATATTCTATCAAACATACTGTCTTGATAGTTAAGACTCACCACATGTTCAGTTTGTAGTTTGTCACTGAGAGCAAATAATTATATTAATCTATTCATTCATTCCTGTCATCTTCCATGTTAGATACCGATATTGTTTCTTCGCATAAACAGCTAAGGAAAAGAATACAGTGTTTTTACCCATTTTACTCTCTGGTCTAGACTAGAGAAGTACTGAAATAGTAGGACTGATGGTTCAAACCAGAGACCATTTAGAGAAGGAACACAGAAAAGGAGAAGAGTCCTTTGCAATGGTGACATAAATTCTGTGTTCTGACAGGACTGCTATCTATTAGACCAAGGTGGAATAAGGATCTTCATCTGGAAAGGGAAGAAGGCCTCTAAGTTAGAGAGGTCTGAGTCTCTGGATAAAGCAGAGGTGAGTCTTTAACTGCCTTTTAAATTCAGTTCCAATAAATAGAAGTAATGAATGTCAATGTATGAGGGACATCACATCCCTCCATAAAGGACTGGGGTAACAGCTACAGAATTACCACCAAAGGCAAACATGGTTAGCAAGCTAGCAAAGGGTCTGCAGTTTTGTATTAGTTTTGAACCAAATTACTCCCTTCCCTCAGGCCTACAAGAAGGCAAAAGGCTACCCTCTCTCCACTTACGTTGAGACCGTGAATGATGGGGCTGAGTCTGCCCTATTCAAGCAACTTTTCCAGAAATGGACTGTGAAGAACCAGACCTCTGGGCTCGGGACAACACACGCTCCTGGGAAAATTGGTAGGTAGACCAGACTTCACCTAATTTCGCTCTACTGGTTTTGGTGAGACCAGTGTGGTATTAGACTGTATTAAAAGTACTAATTAATTCAATATTAAAAAAATACGCCATGGGGACCGTCCATATATCAAAGAGCCCTATTAACGGTGGTCTTCACTGCACACTGCAGCCAAGGTGGAACAGATCAAATTTGATGCCACATCCATGCATGCCAGACCTGACCTGGCTGCACAGCAAAAGATGGTTGATGATGGAACCGGTGAAGCACAGGTTAGGACCATTTGACCACCAGCATGCTTGCTGAGGGCTGATTGAAATCCTTACTTTAAATAAAGCGCTCTGCCTGCTTACCAGTATAAGGTTCCAAATGGGCTCTCTTTTCCACACACGCAGGTATGGAGGATAGAGGATAGTGAGCTGGTCCCAGTGGACAGAAAGTGGCTGGGGCACTTCTATGGTGGAGACTGCTACCTCATCCTCTACGAATATGAAGTCGGCAGCAAAAAGCACTACATACTCTATATGTGGCAGGTTAGTACACCTCATAAGCACTACATACTCTATATGTGGCAGGTTAGTTCCCCTCATAAGCACTACATACTCACTATGTGGCAGGTTAGTTCCCCTCATAAGCACTACATACGCTTTATGTGGCAGGTGAGTACCCCTCATAAGCACTAAATACTCACTATGTGGCAGGTGAGTACACCTCATAAGCACTACATACTCACTATGTGGCAGGTTAGTACCCCTCTTGCATGACTCCTCCTTCCTTTGATGACAAAAAGAGACGTGCGCCTGCAAGACAGTATGTCAATTTCTGTTGTGTCACAGGGCCGTCACGCCAGCACGGCAGAGATGACCGCCTGTGCATACCAGTCTGTGGCCCTGGACCAGCAGTATAATGGAGAACCTGTCCAGGTGCGAGTGCCCATGGGGAAAGAACCTATGCACCTCATGGCCATGTTCAAGGGCAGGATGGTCGTGTATGAGGTACGTCTGACTGATAAGCAGCAGTGGGCAGTTTGGGTGAAAAACTAGCAATCTAACTACTAAAAGGGCCTGCAAAATCCATACATACACCAACAACAGCACAGGTTGCACTGATAAAAAGGCTTGTTAGCATGGTGATAAGCTTTTTTTTTTTACATTTTCGCCGGGTGGTCCTGTCTGCAGGAAGGAAGTTCCAGAGCAGATTACGCTGACGTCCAGTCGGCTGTGCGGCTCTTCCACATTCACGGCACCAACGAGTTCAACACCCGGGCCATCGAGGTGCCGGCTCGCTGCTCCAGTCTCAACTCCAATGACGTGTTTGTGCTCAAGACTGAGAACTGCTGTTACCTGTGGTACGGCAAGGTAGGTATCTCTAGTTTATTTGCGCTCACACTTTCTTAGTGTCTAATTGCAGTGTGATCATACAAACAACTGTGTAACTGCAAAATGATGCACAAAATATGTTTGACCAGTACACAAAACAGAAACCTTTTGGAATTTGGATTCGATTTTGACATTTTGGAATTGGAGATTTGACTCGTGTGTGTGTTGCAGGGATGCAGTGGGGATGAGAGAGAGATGGGAAAATCCCTGGCAGACATCATCTCCAGAAGGGAAAAGCATGTCATTGCAGAGGGCCAGGAACCAGCTGACTTCTGGGTGAATCTGGGAGGGAAGTCCCAGTATGCCAGCAGCAAAAGGTACAGTCAGTGTACAGTCACTGTCATTATGTGTGTCCCCGTCATAGATCTCACGGATCTGCGTAAGGCATCTCCTGATTATTCCTTGTGCATGACTTCAGACTACAGGAGCAGAGTGACAACATCACCCCACGCCTCTTCGAGTGTTCCACCCAGACAGGCACATTTGAGGCCACAGAGATCACAAACTTTAACCAGGATGACCTGGATGAGGAGGACGTCATGCTGCTAGATATCTGGGATCAGGTGAGACGCCTCTTTGGAATGTTACCATGTGCGGCACCTCGTGATTAAAGAATTATTTAAAAAAACTGATTAATTTGAGAAAAAAAACTGTTCTTCACAATTTGTGTGAAACAAATATGCACCTGGTCTTGTTGTCTTCCCTTTATTGTATATTTTCTATTTATCTTTAATATCTATTCATTCTACACTTCCAGCTTGTTTAGCCTGCATATAAGCCAAAATACCTCTTCAAACTTTAACAACAGTTGACCTCGCTCACACAGGTATACTTGTGGATTGGGAAAGGTGCCAGTCAGAAGGAGAAGGAGGAGGCAGTCGTCACTGCCCAAGAGTACCTGCGCAGCCACCCGGCTGGACGTGATGTGGACACTCCCATCCTGGTGGTCAAGCAGGGCTTTGAGCCGCCCACCTTCACTGGCTGGTTCCATGCCTGGGATTCTCATGAGTGGAGCGTATGTGTACATTTATGACATAACTAGCTACTGTGGAAATGACCTGAAGGAGAAAATAATAGGTCCACTGTAAACATTACTAAGGATTATACCAACTGAAATTCTAGATTAGCTGCAATAAACGTCTACATATCTTATCAGAATTAAACATGGAAAACAATCGGAATCGCTGTAATGCATCACAAGGCTGATTTAACTCTAAAGTCTTGTATTTAGGGTGGAAAGTCCTATGACCAGCTGAAGTCAGAGCTGGGAGACGCAACTAACATCATCCAGATCTCAATGGTGAGTGGGGTGTACCATTTTTCAAAATCCAACATTTTCACTCGTTAATTCTACCTGTGGGTTGTGTCCATACCGTGCATTGTTAATTTCCATACAGCTCAGTTAAGACTTGCTTCTGGTTTGGACAACGGGGTCATGGCGCACTTAACCATCTTCAAGTCTAGCTTTCTTTCCTTCTACTTTGGAGTCACATGATCTCACCTTTGTATTCAGGAGAAGACCACGACCACAACCAACAGCACCAACAGCCCCAACAAAGGGAAATCCCCTGGCATGCTGACTCCTACCACGAGGCCTGAATTTCCTGCAGACAAGCTGCTGCACCTCCAGCCTGAGGAGCTGCCTGAGGGGGTGGATCCCACAAGAAAGGAGGTAAAGATGAAAATCTGTATCATATTTTAGGGGCCATGTATAGCAGTGTGTGTCTACAGAAGTTTGTGTACTGTCACGGAAATGTATGTGTTTGATCGTGAAGTTTGGGGTGTCAGTAAATCTTTCTTTTCTTTGTGAACCTGCAGGAACACCTCTCAAATGAAGACTTCGCTTTGATCCTGGGGGTGACTCGTATGGATTTTTACTCCATGCCCATATGGAAGCAGAAGAATCTGAAGAAGGAAAAGGGCCTGTTTTAGAGAGTCACAGTTTGTCTCGCATTGTGATGAGCACTCCTCAACTGTAACATAATTTGGTCTTTCAGACCAGCTTGTAATTGGAATGACACTATTTATGTGCCTGCTCTATAGCAGAAATTATTTTTTTCATTTTTCACTTAATTCATTATAAAATTCCAAGTCAAGATTTACATTTAAAGGGAAACCTCGGGAGTTTTCAACCTTTTACTTAGGACAAAAATGATCTAAATCGGTCCAGTATTGAGTTTGAACACTAAAACCGGCAACCGCAAAATGGCTATTAGCCACTGACAGGCTCATCAATGTCATTATAAGGGAAATAACCCCTACAGAGATAGAGCATCTGTTTAGCCCAATAACTGTAAAGAAACTGCAGAAAATGACTGTATAGTCAGTGTTCGACCCGTCTTTTCTTCCAGGCTATATGTGTTGTATTTGATTTTTTGCTTCATTAAATAAGTTAAAATCAAAAACATCAGTAGAAATGAATTAGCCCTTGCAAATACAACCTATGAGTAACATCTAGCCTACAGTCGTCCTTATTTGGGAAGTGTTTTATTTTGACATGAATAGTAGGCCTTTTTCTTTTTAATGTTCTTTCTACTAATGATCACCTGCGCTCTCTCAGCTCTATCCACGCTCAGCCCCACTCTCAGCCCCTCCCTGCTCCCGCCCCCAGCCTCAGCCCATCCCCACCCCTACTCTCAGCCCCTCCCCCTCCCCAGTATCAGCCCCTCCCCACCCCCACTCTCAACCCCTCCCTGCTCCCCGTCTCAGCCTCTTGCCCAGGCCCAGGCCCAGGCCCAGGCTCAGAGCTGGGGGTGAACTTCGACTTTAAGGTATACATAGGAAGGTTTCTCTTTGGGAAACACTTAAGAGATGGTTTGTGAAGAAAAGTAAACTTTAAAAGTTATACCTTCTTTCTAAAACGCTAAGAGCCTCTTTCTTATAGCCAATGACATGAATCTGACTACCCTTTCCAAAATATATCTCACAATTCCTGTGAATAGTGCACAGACATAATGTTATTTCACTCACTTTAGACTATTAAAAATGACTTGTGTGACTGCACTACTTTTCATTGAATGAATGAGCTGCAAACATCGAATGTGAGCAGTCACTTTGAATGTGAAATCAAATATCTCTAACAATCAGTTGCTATTTGCGCTATTTTCAGAAAATAAAGGCAAAACGCACGCACTAACAGATGGACATAATAAAGACATAGAATTATTCTTTTCATTAAATTCACTGACTGAATTAGTGGATCATTTATTTCATTTCCCACCAAAAAAATGGTCTAGCCTAAATTACGATTTAATAAGGACAGCTACAAACACGTTTTCCTTGGTAGTGTGTAAAAGAACACCCACTGTTTCCCTGATTCATGGCGCCCCTCAGCAGGAAAGGCCAGCCCCATCCCTGGATATGCGGCTGTATTGGCCCTCTGATATGTTATTTGAACTGGTGTTATGGAGACTTTGTTCTTAACATCTTTTAAGTAGATTCAGACATGTTAATGTATTGTTTGATTTTTTATCTTAGGAATAATGTTAATTACAAACTCCTGTCATGTACTAGATGGTGTTGTTCATAAAAGAGAAACATTTATATATTCCTATCGATATTTAAGAATGACAATAAAAACTGACCTCTGGTAAATAAATCTTTTAACCCATTCAACATTTTTGTGACTCAGTATTAATACCATGAAACGACACAGTGGTTGGGTACATATAGAGACTTATATAGAGTTGAACTTTCAGTGAGGATCTAGTACAGTTTCAGAGCAAATGTATTCAATTTCATAATATTACATTCACTTTCAAGTTTATTGGAATTCAGTTCCAAACTAATAAATTCAATTTCAAATCTTGGAATTCAGATTCAGTTTTTCAATGCAGTTATTCAAACAGAGCAATTCAAATAAAAATAAAATATTCTAATTCATTTAGAATCATTTCTGCCCATAGTGTTTGTCAGAGTAGAAATATAGGTAGGCTATACAAATAAAGAATAACAAATTGAACACTGAAAATATCATACACATCCAGGATAATCTGTCAATGATAAACGATTATTCAAAATTATTAATGGGGTAGTATCAACACAAGGCTGTTTCCCTATTTCAATCAATTAATTACATTTTAGTGACAGTTTATTGTGCGGTTTGAGCAGGGTCACACCTCCCCATTAAAAGCCTGAACAATCAACATTCCAGCTCTCAAATAATTGGGTTAGATTTCTGGCATGTCTAAAATTTTTGTTGACTGTCTTGTAGTGCAACTAGTTCCACGGTCCGATTTCCCTTAGTGTGAGCCCAGCAATCGTGAGTTTCTGTCCGTGCGAAACATGTAGTGTGAGTTACTGCATCGTATGTGATTGAGAAAAGTTGCACAGTGTCTGTCAGGCTTTAGTCAAAATCAGATAAGGATAACTCTTAGCTTTGGTCATTGACAACTCAGAATTAGATGTTAGGTAACTTCCAGGAAGTCTATCATGGGAGTGAGAGTTTCTCTTTCTAAGAATCTCTAGGCGTAAAAGTTAATGAGTCTCTGTGCCTCTCTGATACCTGAGAGATAAGCTCCATGTGTAGTGGTATAAAAGTTCACATGCGTCGCCTCTCCAGCAAACAGCACCTGCAGAGGCTGAAGGAATGGAGAATTAAAGCACAACAATGACTCCACCTCACGCAGTGAAATAAGACAATAACACTATTTACAATACACGACACTCAAAGACAACTACACATCTGTTTCACTTTAACAGTGAAGATACAACGTTAAAATCATGGTAAGTGAACACAAATACCTTCCTGTCTGCAGAACTTGGCTTAAGTGGGAGAGGTGCTGCCAAAGCTCCATGTTCCTTCTCTGCTAGCACCCCTGGTGGGACAAATGTGTAAGAGCCACGCACATAGGGGTCACACCCCCACCGGGATATTAACACCTGAGAGACCTCAGGTACAGACCAGCCAGTGAAAGACCTGAGTAATCTTTTGGGGGAAAAAGAGAACAAATTGGGTTAATCACCTCATTTGTAGTATTCTCAAGCAGTATTCACATACTCTAAGGTGACTCATTACACTTTACAGAGAAGCTGGCTTATTTTGAAGGATATATCCTGTCAGGATGTGTTGGTTAGTAGTGAACTACATGCAAATAAACTAGTTGTTTATTCAAGTAGTTAAATTACTTATGACATTTTTATGTAGTTGATACTGCAACTACTGTAAGGCAAAAATCACTCTGAAAATGATAAAAAACCTACAAAAAGGACATCCCAATCTCCAATGAGCATATGGCAAAAGAGGCGGTACAACAGAGGAATTATCTCTGATCTTCAAAAGACTCATTGTTTACAGTAGCCACAGTCCCACGAAGGACTTCACACAACTGGGTAAATAAGCAACCTCACCAGCTGTGACCTGTAACATTTGATCTTGCCGTTTATTGTATTAATAAACTGTTCTAGCCATGAATGGAAAAATAAATGATTGAATTTTTTTTATTTGACCATTGCTTCTCTTCTGTAATTGAATCCCCTTTTTCCTTCAACCTGATGGCTGTGAAGGCATGCCCAGGCAATGCATTAGTTAGGAGGGAAGAATCGCCACCACCATACTTAAGCGAAAACATGACACTGTCTAGCTCCACACACAAAAACGTTTACTTACGAGCTACACATGCCCATAGTCCTTGTGCTTTCCCATGTATAGTGTTAATTTTTTTTGGTTTATTTTTTACCTCTGAACAAGGAGACACTTACTCAAGTAAACGCAGTAAACTCAATCAAGTGCCATTTTTTGTTGCCATTTAACTTGTTATAATTTTGTATCACATGTACATTGTCCATTTAATAATTTGTAGTTTGAACTACTTCTTCTCCCTAAGGCCTTGCTGTAGTTGAATTTCTTCTAGTGTTAAGTAATTGGTAACGTGCAAAGCTATGCTTTCAAAGTAGTATCCCCCACACTGAAAACAGGATAGTACTCCTGACCATGAAAACACTGAAAGTGTGTTAAACTTAGCAGAGGAAAAAAGAGGTAATGATATGATAGTAATCCTTAAGAGAATAAACACATATCACTGATACTACATGGCATACAGTATATTGCCGAAGCATGTTACCTCTCACAGACCTCTCCCACTTCTTCATCCTCCAGGGTCTCCATGTGGAGTGCCTCTCTACCTGTGATCCAGCCACACAGAACATTCGCGTGGCGGGCCACCGTGTCAAAGCCGCAGACTTTTTTATACCAGGTCTCCTTCCAGGCCTCCCCTTCCAGCTCTGAATTATAGACGGCGGCATCCTCAGGTCCCTTGTCCCATACCAACTGTATACCTGCACAATCTTCTGGCCAAAACCTCTCGGGAAAGCGGAGATAGATCTTGTCTACCGTGCCAATGTCAAGTCTTTCAATAGCAGCCATCTTGGTGTCTGGGAGAGGGGGGCGAAACATCAGTGCGGCCCTCTGCTTCAGCACCCCCAACGAGACCGTCACCATCACATGGTCTGCTTCAAAGCTCTGGCCATCTTCACAGACAACCCTCACAGGATGGGTCGGCTCCTTGCCCTGGTCTCCCCCATTTAGGGCCCACTCAATGTTCGCAACAGGGGTATTTGTCATGACCACCCCAGCAGGTAACCGTTTAAGAAGGATGTCTATAAATGCTTGATACCCTCCGGGGCCAAGGGAGTTAAAAAAGCCCCCCTCAAGGGCCACGTAGTGCCCAATCTGAGAGGCAGACACCTCATAGAGGGAAGAGCTTGCCTCGTCTGTGCACTCACACCGCTTGCACCACTCAAAAACCTTCAGCCCGTCCTCTGTTGCTGCCAGAGGCGATTCAGCAAAGGCATCATCAAGGTAACCCCCAAGGCTTAGGCAGCGGTGCCTGTCCTCCAGCTCAGAGTCGAATGCCCTGGAAGTCAGTTGACTGAAATGAGCGCACACCGGCTCAACGTCCTCAGCCTGGAGAAACCTCCCATCCTCTTTAAAGAAGTAGTCAGAAAGAGTTACAGATCCAGGTAGACACATTTTCGTGCTGGCTGAGAAGCACTCTGACAGCAGACCATGCTCCTGACCAAGCTGAAAGAGAGGGTTCCCCTCCTGGCCATGAATCCAGTTGGCCCCCAGCTCTATGATGTCTGAGCCAAATGGTCTAATTGTGTGCACTCTGCCGCCCACTCTCCCCATGGCTTCCAGGACCTGTACATGTTGAAATCCAGCCTCAAATAAGGTGGCTGCAGCAGCAAGACCAGCAAATCCGGCTCCAATTACTACTACTTTGGCTGTTAGACGATTCATTTTACATCACGCAATCTAACTTTTCTAACTTTATCTGCAATTTGTAATAGCCGTTTCTAGGTCGTCAGTGTATTCGTTATTTATGTCATGATAATGTGGTGGTCGCAGAAAATGTCTCGTAGCATAGCTTGCAGTAATGGGAAGTGTAGGCGCTGACTGGGCATAAGAATAAAGCAATCAAAACCAGACCTTTGGACTTCAGTCAGTAGACACACGGAGTCGCGTTGTGTTCGCACTGTAGGCTACGTTTTAAATACTACGAATTTTACAGCCCAGTTGTTTAATGGGACCATCTGATGTCTAGGTTACATTGACTCCAAAAGTATTGTCGTTTGTACACGACAGCTATTCAAAAGCTCCGTTTCCAGACGACGGCTTTATCATGTGACCCGACTTCCTAAAATCGTAGTACACGCGGTAGGAGCGCCATCTACCGACAGATATTAGTCACTGAGTGATCTTATGGAATTTTCCAGTTGGAGAGCGAAAGAGAAAAAAAAATCTAAGTTTATGAAAAAACGATGTGTTAAAACGTTGCGAGAACCTGCATAACGTTTGTGAGATCTCGCGGGAAATAACTGTTTATTAATAAAAGAGAGAAGTGGGCTCTTTCCTGTCATGAAAGTGCAGACGTAGTCTGAAAAAAAAGTGTTTGACCCCAAACATTCAAAACTGTTATTTCATAGAAACATACTTTAAGCCATATTAGAACAAATACCATATACATAAACAAAAAATACACACTTCATTCATTGGAAATGCATACCTGAGTTATTACTGCCATCCAGTGTGCAGCAGTGTCAACACATACACATAAAGGCCCCTGTCCAAAGCCAGAAAAGAAAGAAAATATTCCTCCTGGCAAGCAGAGGAAATGGGTTCTGTTTATTGTTTAACCATAACATCCAAGCAGAGAAGTCAACACATAGACACATCTTAGATATTACCTACAAACCCCTGTACTACTATGTCTGTGCCGCATTTACAGTTATACCTTTCACCATACTGTGATGACTTAAGGTCAAGGACAATAACTATTGGTGTAACACTTGATGGTAATTTTGTACCACAGATAAATGGCAGGCAATGGTAGAAAAATCAGGAACAAGGTTTTATTTACAGCGACGCACATCAAGGGAATGAGGGCATGGCTTCACATAAAGATTCACCAGCTTTTCGGTTTAGAGCATAAAAAGTGTCAGTTTAAGTATCCTAGGTCTGACAGGAGAGGGCACTCACCACTGGGCCCATATTATGTAGGTCACACTGAGTCAGGAGAATCACACGGCTACCATCATTGTTGTCTTGCCGATGTAGAACAGATGTGCCAAAGGGGTTTTGACATAGGTCACGTGTCTTTGTACATACATACCAGCAGAACGCAGAATTTTTAGACTGCCTTCACCCATTGTGAGTTTGTAGTCTTGTTAAAAATAAAAGATTCAGTGAACCTGGTATTGTATGTAACTTTGAGGTACAGGGCGCGAGACCTCTCGCGAGAACTACGTACCGCTTTATGGCACCAGCTCAAGCAACAATTATTCTTTCGTTATGTTAGCATTCATCTCTGATGTCACAATAAACACAATTATAATAAATAAAACCCTGCAGAGTCATATTTGTGTAAAATCTACACTACCTTGTCAGTCTACTTCTTCGGCTTCTGCCCGTGTTTTTGCCGGTTCCATATCCTTCAGCTTGTCAACAAATACACGTGTACAGTAGGCTACACTGTCCATTAGGGGGTCTCGAAGCTCGATTTATTTACAACAGTGGTGTTAAAGTGAGCTACACTCCACAACTTTAGGGCAAGCTCAGTAGCAAAAAATATCAATTCTCGCGAAATGCACACACCCATGGGCACGTTTACACTTTATATTTATAACATTGGGCACGTTTACACTTTATATTTATAACAGTATTACTCTCATTATCCGGTCCATAACCCCATCTGCACTGGCTCTGGAACTGCTGCTAGTGTTTTACTGTAATTTTTGCTTCTTTGTTTAAACAATTATTATTCTTGCCATTATTATGAGCTTCTTTAACAATCTAGATTTTTTTAATGTCTACTACATATTTGTTGCTTGATGTGTCCTAAGAATTTCATTGTTCAGAATGACCTTGTGTTATATACTGTGCACTTCATAAATAAAACACTTTGAGACTTAACTGGTAACTTCAAAGATTGAATAGTTTCCCCAGTCCAAGTTACTAGTCACTGTTTCCCAGTCACGTTTACTTATTAGTCAATGTTTCTCCTAGTCTCTTTGCTAATGCTTGATATGGTGGTTGTCAACACAGGCATAGGTGCAAAAAGAGAAAATGGAGGTGGGGCTGCTTCTGATGAGTTCAACTTTAATGTTACACATTACAAACACCTTTCAAGTTGAATGTAAAAGCTTTTAATGTAGCATATGATTGTGTATTCATCGAGCTAAGACATTTTAATTTATTTTATTTAAAGATAAAAGATTTACAAAACATTTCTGTACAATCCATTACTTCACCTGGTGAGAGAAAGAAAACCCATTTGCATTTGAATAAGAATCATGGATACAGGAGCAAAAGAAGGCTATAACTTCCTTTTCAATCTATAATGTTTGAAAAGATACTTAATTTTCCACTAGATTATATCATATATTACTAACTACTTACTAACCGAGAGTGAGGTCATGCCGGGAAATATCAAACTGAGGCTTTGGCGTATCAACCTCGCAATATTTCCCGGCATGACCGAACGGTCAAGGTTAGTAAGTTGTTTATTATATGGTATTTTTCGCTCCTCTCATTTTGTAAATGAAAAGAAATGGTCATAGTAAATAGAAAACATGTAAAGTAAATAGAAGTCTTCTCACGACACAATGTGTTCCAGGTGTTGCGTAGCAACCAATTACCTGCTAACTTCAAGTTACAATGATCAATAGAAAACGGACAACATGGCTCAGCTAAAATGGCTTTAATTTACAGTAAAGTAACAACACAAGTGATTCAAACTATAGTTTCTTGTCTTCATCATCACTTTCAATAACAAATCTTCGCTTCTTCTGAATTTCCTCATAGCTGTTAATGTTTTCATTTTCGTCTGGATAGTAAAACTCAGACTGAATGCTTTCGCTCATTTTGAAAAGGTTGTCAGAGGGCAATACGGATCCGTATTGACCAGTGAGAAGGGCAATACGCGGCTGGCATTACTACTCATTAGCCAATCAGAACGCCCGTACTGTTGTTGCCATATAATACAATTATATATTCACTTTGTCAGGACCTTTATCACGTAGGGAGTGACAAAACCATGTAACCGTAGGAAATACAGCCTACAACTGGCAATAAATGTGAGAAATATATGGTCAAAGTGTAGTTTATGTACCTGAAGCTTTTTATGGTTCAAAGAGTTAACAAGTGTGACCTTTGAAATCCATGCTATAGAAGCGTGACCTTGAAAATCCATGCTATAAAAATATATCAGATATACTATACAGGATAATATTCTCTAACTGTGAAGATATGTAACAAATAGGTGTGGCTACCCTCCTGATTGTCATCACAAATTCTGCAAAAAGAATCACAGTACAGTGTTACCATTCCTTTCCATAAAGTGCAGGTTCACTTGTCTGTCTGCTACCAGCACAGTGCGGTTGAGGACTTTCACATCACCAACAGTGGGGTCTGGTCTGATTTCAAATAGTTTCATGATCTAGGAGGACACAAGTGAGGAGAGCCATGAGTCAAGTAGTGAAGAAAGAGCAACATCATTGCAGTCATGTCCATGCAACTCCAGTGGGGCCACAAACACAACTCTGCATTCTTGAACAGTTTTAGGTTAAACCTCATTAATAGCAGAGAAAACATGAAAACACAAGCACGCACTCATCCTCCAAATAGACTGGTATTTGATGAACTCTGTAATGACTCACCCTTGCCAGAGCGAGGTACATCTCCAGCTCTGCAATCCGACGGCCCACGCAGCCTCTCACCCCAAACCCAAAGGGAATGGAGCCAAAGGGGTTGGGCCGGGTTCTCCCGTCCCTTAACCAGCGTTCTGGTTTGAACTTTGATGGCTCAGGAAATACTTTCTCGTCGTGGCAGATAGAGTAATGGCATAATGTAAAAGACGTCTGGTTAAATCAAACAAAAGACCCTGTTACACATTTGAGTCTTCATGGGGCATTATAAGCAAGAGGTAATACATGATATTTCCTCTAGAAACAACTGAAAACAACTTCACCTTTTTTGGAAAAAAATAGCCTCCAATAATTACGTCTTTTTCTGACATGCGCCGAGCATTTATTGGTACGACTGGGTACATCCTACATAACCATGACACAACAATTAAAAAAAATGCAGCGAACATCTGAACTTTTTGAATGTACAATTAGAAATCGTAAGAATGTTCTATGTGCAAAACATTTACCTAAGTGCTTCTTTGATGACAGCCTTGAGGTAAGGCATGTTAGTGACATCCTGTGCCGTAGGAATTCTATCCCCTTTAACACAGTGGTTTATCTCATGATACAAAGACTCTTGAACTTTAGGTTCTCGTGAGAGCTGATAGAAGGTCCACATCATGGTGTTCGAGGTCTGGAGCAGCAAAATAGCAGATTAAAATAGTTGATGTACCAAATCATTGTTTTATACATAGAATTTGACTGAATAAGGAGTCATTCATACCGTGTCTACTCCAGCCAAAAGCAGCTCAGCAACACTTCCGTACACCTCTTTATTGGTCATGTTGGTGCTGGAAAGCAGGTATGTCAGGTATTCTCCCCCCACCTCTTGGTCCGTGTCCACACGCCTCTGAATGGCGTCCATCTTCATATCTATTAGCTGTCCAGCTAAAGGAACATTTCAGTACTTTCTATCTCCATATTGAGCTATTTTATGGAAGGCTTCCTCAAGTACAGTGTAGTCTCAGTAACTCACTCACCAAATTTGAAGATGCCCTCCCATCCTGAAATGTAACGCCGCCAAAACGGCAGGATGTTACGCGTCCATTTGGGCGTAAGCACCACAGGCATGCTATAGGTAAACATTTTAGCGATGGAGTCGATGAAGTCCTGAGTCTCCTTTGGAATTTCATTTTCCAAACACCCAATCCGAGTTTCAAAGAGAATAGATGAGATTCCTTATTCATGTAGAGGGGGAGAGGAGTGAGTGGAGATCACATATTAAGGGATGTCCAGGAATTAGTGCATGATCATAATGCTCTCTTAAACTGGTAAGTCACATAATGATACATATCTGAGAATGCTAATTTATATGATGAATCAGTACCCTCAAGAGAGAAGCGGTAAAGCTCATTGGACAAATTCTCAACAAGATCCCCTGTTGGACTGGTCTTGCGTATGTGGTATATTCTCTTGATGAAGTCAGTCACAACCTCATTGACAACAGTTTCGTACTGCACAGAGTCCTTTGGGTGAAGCATACGTTTGTTGAGCACAGCTCTCAGTTTGTACCACCTTTCACCCTCTCTAAAAAAATACATGTAGAAAGGGGTAGCAAAATGGCACAGAACCAGGGCAGATTATTACAAAACAGATTTGACAGCATTAACAAAGATTAGTATTATGCCTGAAAGACTAGATGTCTAGGTTACGGTTGTATTCTAGACCTCAGTATAACACATATGATGATTCAGAACTGTCAGGTCAGTTTTCATTATTTATGTGCATAATCGGAAACAATGAAACTTCTTGGTAAGAGTTGTCTGTCACCAAAATAAGTCATTATATTAACACTCAGTATAAATCTGACAGAAAGTAGTGTCTTACTCTGTGAAGGGGCCATAGCCAATGTCCTTAATGTCTCGAAACTCAGTCCAGAGGCTCATGTCTCCACGAGAGGGGAACTTGTCATCCTTTCTGAGTAGTTCCTCAACCAGCTCCACACTGTTCAATGTTATTGAGTGACGGCTGCCAGTGCTCACTTTATATATGGGTCCATATAGCTGTTTCTCATATATCTGGCATCACAAATAACCCCCTCAGGTAAGGATCAGTTCATACACACAGCACTTATAAGCATTTATTACAAATGAGTTAATGGTTAACATACATTCAGGGAAAATACTCAAAATGCAAACTGCAAAATACTTTCAAGATCACCTGACACCTGACACATGAGATAAGTAACACCGCCATAAATAAGACACTTCTCACTTAATTATTTATGCAATTGCTAGTACTGGTCAGAAAAGAAAGAAATGTATGTTATATCACACACAGCACATGGCTCCATTATGTAATCAGTCTGAAGAACAAAGCCAAGAAGTTTCCGCTACACCATACCTGGAGCTCGTGCAGCCGGTTGAGATAGCCTTTAAAAACCGCTCTATACAAGACCTCCCAGGTTCTGATCTGTGGCAGGTCACCATGCGTCTTCAGGTTAGCAGAGCTTCCCAGCACCCCCACTGAAGCTGTTGCGTTTCCTCCGGCCGCTCGCCTGCAGTCAAGCACAGTGGAAATGGGCTTTGGCCGAAGCCAAGGGCTCCGCTGACCAGCACAGCTGAAAGCCAGTCGAGCAGCCATAACCCTGGCAGCCTGGGGAATGAGACAACAGCTCCGCTTACACACTCAAATGGAAGGGGGTGGAGCCATACCTTGAAGGATTAACTCTTCGTATGGCCCGTTTTGTAGAGCTGCCGGCTGACTGTTGCAACTGGTGTCACAGATTATGTATTATACAGCAATGTGGTAAAATGAATTGCATAATGAACATAAAACATTTCAAACACTGAACCAATTTAAAGACTATTCTTTTTGTCCGTGATGAAATGTAGTCATTTTTTGTTACTCTTGCTTTTTTTTATTATATCACTATTTTTAATGATATAATTTATTGATAACAATTTGTCACTTTTCAAATGAAACACACCAAATTCTTGTGTTTTTCATGAGAACCAAACAGTACAGCTGCTAATATAGTTTCATTCAAAGCATTTATTCAGATTTTGCAGATGCCTTTTTGTATGTCCCTTGTTCACCCCACAATATAATATTATAATTTCTCATGTTGTCCCAAAAGTCATTGAAGAATGGTGAGAATTTCTCAAAGAGGATCCCAAATGACAGTTTTCCCCTCCTCATTGACCACTTTCCTTGTAATTCCCATGAGTGCTCACTCCTTGATTCTGGCCACGTTGTCGATGGAGCCAGTGGCGTCCTGTTTGTAGAGCATAAAGTGTCCCTGCACTTGTGCAGCGCTGATCTCTGTGTACGCGGCGAGAGCACGCTCCGCGAACCTCTCTGCTTCCGACGCAGACTCCGCAGGGTAGAACCGACGGAACATCTGCGTGAGCTGCCAGTGGGTGCAGTTGCCCACGTACTGTTTTAGGTCCACCCGACCAGGACGGATCAGAGCAGGATCAAGCCTTAAGGAGAGATCAGGCGATTAGAGGAGTTCAGCACACATTTTTAACCCAGTAGTGTTTCACGGACCTAAGTTCATCCAGAATTGTTAAGATGAAAGTTTGCTGCCCAATGGTAGATCCAAGCTACGCTGTAGAAATGCAGCTGGCACTGTGAAACTGCGGCCTTCATATCATTTCTACTGTAACTTACCATTACATAAACATATACCACCGTACTGCAATTGACTGTGGGCTGTGATTTCACTGATTGGTGACACATTGTTTGAAGTCATCTTACTAAGTTTGACTGAGCACAAAACTTAAATAGAGTAGGCCTTTCATACCAGCTATGGTCTACATCTTCTCTGTGTAGGACTACTAACTGCTGAGTCTTATCCAAAACAGGTGGTTTTGATGGAGGAGCAGGCTCAATCACATGATCTTTGTGTTAATAATTATGAAACAATATGTGCCATACCCTGGTACTTCAATTTAAATAAACTGAATTATGAACAAAACCAACTGTAAGAAATTCCTATATCCTGTGAGTGAACATGACATTCATGATCAAGCAGCTGCTGTGACCACCAAAAGTTGGCCAGCATAATATATCCAAAATGGTAATCTTATCATGGTAACAAAGGAAAGGTCCCCACACTGGATTTGCCAGGAAACAAACTGAGGTATGAGTGACTGCAATTGATCCTAGTATGGGAATGGGGTAGGCCATTGAGAACCATCTCAGTCAGAGAAACCTGACCTGACAGCAAAAGGTTGCCAGACCTGTTTGCATTTCAAGCCTAGCTCATTTACTTTTAAAGCCTAGGAGGGGTCCTAAACAGTATATATGTCTAGAGTTGCAGATGCTGAATCCAGAGTATACTCCTTGTGCTTCGTTACTGCACTTTACTGGACATAAAGACAGTTTGCTGCATCAACCACAAAAGAAACTTCGTTTTTCTTACAAAGACAGATTGCTGCTTCAACCACAAAAGAAACTTCGTTTTTCTTACAAAGACAGATTGCTGCATCAAACACAAAGAAACTGCCTTTTTCTTACACAACCTTGTCATGGAAATAGTGAAAATATGGTAGTTGGACTTTAAAGGAAATGCACAGCTATCCTTTGGCTTAGAAACACACCTGTCAATAAAATTGGTAGTCATGAATACTATTCTTGCTTCAGAGGAAGCCACCCCATCCAAGGCATTCAGAAGTCCACTGAATGTCAGCCTTCCCATGCCTTGATAAGCCATTGGATCTGAAAAGGAAAGAAATCTTGAGGCAGTATTTCAAAAGACAATATGGCCTGTGTCTGGTACAGGACTACTTAAAGGAGTAAGCTTTCCCTCACCACCAACCACCAACACTAAAGCTAGAATGGCCACAGTGAGATCATGATGCCTTCAGTGAAATCCCATTTCCATACAGCCTTTTTAAATTACATTTCGTATCAGAAACTACTTTATATATATACATATACAGCGGGTAAAATAAGTATTGAACACGTCACCATTTTTCTCAGTAAATATATTTCCAAAGGTGCTATTGACATGAAATGTTCACCAGATGTTGGTAATAACCCAAGTTACCCATACATACAAAGAAACCAAAACAAATAAGTTCAGAAATTAAATTATGTGAAATTAAATAATAATGTGAAATACCACAGGGAAAAAGTATTGAACACATGAAGAAAGGGAGGTGCAAAAAGTCATGGAAAGCCAAGACAACAGCTGAAATCTAACAGTAATTAGAAAGCGATCCGGCCCCTTGTCTGTGCAAATTAATATCCCAACTGATGCCCTATAAAAAGGTGTCTCATTACCAAGGTGTCACACAAGAAACATCTCATGATGGGTAAAAGCAAAGAGCTCTCTCAATACCTTTGCAACCTTATTGTTGCAAAACATACTGATGGCATTGGTTACAGACGCATTTCTAAACTTCTGAATGTTCCAGTGAGCACGGTTGGGGCCATAATCCAAAAGTTGAAAGATCATTTCACCATAAACTGGCCACGACCAGGTGCTCCTCGCAAGATTTCTGACAGAGGAGTGAAAATAATTATCAGAAGAGTTGTCCAAGAGCCAAGGACCACTTGTGGAGAGCTTTAAAGACAACAATAAGTAATGCACTCAACTGCCATGGCCTGTATGCATGCTCACCACATAAGACTCCATTGCTGAAGAAAAAGCATGTTGAAGCTTGTTTAAAGTTTGCAGCACAACATTTGGACAAGCCTGTGAAATACTGGGAGAATATAGTCTGGTCAGAGAGCAAAATTGAACTCTTTGGATGCCATCATGCACACCATGTTTGGAGGACAGAAGGCACAGCTCATCATCCCAACAGTGAAGTTTGGAGGTGGGAACATCATGGTGTGGGTCTGCTTTTCAGCATACGGTACTGGCAAACTTCACATAATTGAAGGAAGGATGAATGGAAAAATATACCGAGACCCATCTACCAGGCTGATGAAGATGAAACGAGGGTGGACATTTCAGCAAGACAATGAACAGCCAAGGAAACTCTCAATTGGTTTCAGAGAAAGAAAATAAAGCTGCTAGAATGGCCCAGCAAATCACCTGACTTGAATCGAATTGAAAATCTATGGAAAGAACTGAAGATCAGAGGTCAAATAAGAGACCCACGGAACCTTCAAGATTTGATGACTGTTTGTGTGAAAGAATGGGCCAAAATCACACCTGAGCAATGCATACGACTAGTTTCTCCATACAGGAGGCGTCTTGAAGCTGTCATTACCAACAAAGGCTTTTGTACAAAGTATTAAAAAAATATCAGTAAGCGTGTTCAATACTTTTTCCCTGTGTCATTTCACATTATTACACATAACTTAATTTCTGAACTTATTTGTTTTGGTTTCTTTGCATGTATGGAGTACCTGGGTTGTTACCAACATCTGGTGAAAATGTTATGTCAATAGCACCTTTGGAAATATATTTACTGAGAAAAATGGTGACATGTTCAATACTTATTTTACCCGCTGTATACACACACACACACACACACACACACACACACACACACACACACACACACACACACACACATACACACACACACACACACACACACAGGTGTTGACCTGGCATGGGGGGACTTACTCTCAGTGGGAAGCAGCTCCCGGCTGACGAAAGCAGCATCTACGTCCTCCAGCAGAATGATGCTCTGCTGTGGAGCCACGGTGAGCAGGTGGTTGAGCCGGTCGTCAGACAGACTGCGGTCACTCAGGCTCATCAGGCAGATACTGTAGCCCAGCTCTCCTGCCAGGGCCGTGCTGAACCACACACACACACACACACACACACACACACACACACACACACACACACACACACACACACACACACACACACACACACACACACACAGAGAGTCATCATTGTCTATCATTGAATGACCCACACACAATCAAACATGAAGCATAAACATATATCTGTCATATATAGAAGCAACAAAAGATGGATGTTCTCACATGAAGCTGCTCTTTCCACACCCTGGAGGGCCATAGAGCAGATATCCTCTCCTGTATGGTATTCCTAAATGACAGCAGCCATCGATCAAATGAACTGTTCTGCACAGGACATCAGATGCAAATGCTGAATTATTCATTTATCCATTGTACACTGTGTTACCTCTGTCTGTGTACCATTTTGGGTTGCTGATGAATTCCTTCACATCGTCCACAATTCTCTCCTCAACCCCACTCTCTAACACCACTGAAGACAGAGGCCGCCGGCGCCGTGGAAATCCAAAGGGCCGCCACTCAGCCCCCAGCGCAGTATACATCACTGTCCGGCCCTCCTCCTGCTTCAAGGCCAGTTCTCGCGCTAAGGAGCACCAAAGACAGACACAACACATAATCCCACACACACATCTAATTACACTCAGAGCTCTGTGTGTGCCATATTCAAATGTTCAGATTTTAACATTGTAATGCTTTGATGCTTTCACTTACCTTCCTGAAGAATATTAACGAACAACTGCCTGTCCCTCCCAAGTGCTGTGAACGTCACAGACTCCCATGGGGTTCCTGTTTGGAGATCCACCATTTGTTTCTCCCTCGTCCTCTCAACTCTAATCCACTTTTTCCCATACCTAGTCATTAGTCCAAGCAAACAAAGTTAGTGACACATTCTCTACAAAACACTGGATTTGTCAGGTAAAATGTCCACAGGCAGCACCCACATTACAAGTTTGCCTCACCAGATGATGTGGTTGCCTGGACTGGGGTGGAACTCGAACTGTGTGTGTACCCGTCCACTTTCATGTTGCAGGTATGAAGTCTCAACACTGAGGTGCTGTGTGTGCCTGGCATGCTTGGTGATCCAACTCAATAGCCAGTGGTAACTCTTGTCCTTGCTAGGTACCTCTAAGGTGATCATGTAGTTCCTCCTAAAAAAGATCATGCCGAACTGTGCCCCCTTCCTAGCGGCTGCAAGCGCTGTGCCTACACCCACAAGCCCAAAGCCAGCCCCAAAGTAAGGGTTGTCCTTCAATGCAGCTAAAAAGTCGGATAGAGGCATGGCTCAAATGTTTGTTTCCTTTTTTTATTGTTGTAAACTGTGCAACCTATGTCAGGACAACGAAGAGTTCATTCACAGTAAAAGCTGCATAATTACAAACACCTCTCTGACAGCGTGAAGTCATCATTGTTAGCTAAGTGAGGCTAGGTTAACTAGTTGACTCTAAGGTCCTACTTCACCTGTTTGCCATGCTTTATTGCCACAATAATTCAAAATACCCGACGAATCGTAATCTTCAAATGCTCACATCAATTATCGGCATGTGTTTGGTCTTTTTTTTACCGATCACTCCTCATGAATTAGGACTTTAGAAGGCTTCAACACTACCCCGAGCTCAGCAACATCTTTAACGTTGGTGATTGGACGAATCAGCGAATCACATGGTGACCTCTAATGTATTTCCTGTGTTCAGGCAAAATATGTCCGATACAATATAGTCAACCTAAATAGTCCCTACCTCTAAGGAAAAATAATACATATTTTTTATCATAACATTCGATGATCCATTTTTGTAGGGGAATCGTTGTATTTTGCATGCTATTTAAATTAATTTTATAATGCACATTGGCGAAGGTTGGCGTACTTTGAAAAATGTACGTGCTGCCGGTGTGTTGCACTAAACCTATCCCTAACGTAGCCATTGCTGCAAGGTCTTCGCTAAACTGAATGCTCGTTATCCTACAAATTTACTAGAACTTTGCTAATCGGCTTGCTTAATTGATCTATGGGAAAATCCTGCTAAAATCTACGAGCTTTGTTTGTTAGGGTAGACTCCCATTCGGAAGCGACAATTCGTTGTTGTCCGGAGACATAAATCTACTGATCCTACGCAGTAGGTCAGATTTCTTTTCGTGTTAATCGAAAATAATGACATAAATACAAATCTCTAAAATAGAAATGAAAGAAAACTCTATTAGAAGTAAGGATGTAAATGTGATAACAAGTAATGTTTTAGAAGTGTAAACAATAATATTTTGCGTGGGCAAGAAATTAGTTGTTAAGACAGATAATCAAAACTTGTACTGTTATGGCCAAATAAAGCAACCGAATAACGTGTGCACGTGACGTGTGTTACAAAAAATCATACCAGTGGTGTTACGATGGGTAAGTACACTTATAATTGTGATATAAATATAAAGTTATGAACTGTACCTTTTTTAATCTTTACTAAGCATGTATACATATATTGATCAATCAACCTTTTTATTTTATGTCACAATTGTATATCTTTGCTAAGGTGAGAAAGTAGATAATCAAGACATTATGCTGATGCAAAAGTCAGTAACGGGACCGGGTAAAAGACAGACAGCCACAAGAAAAAGAAGGGCCCAGAATTGCTCAAATGCAGAGTCTATGGAAGAGCAGGAAGGATGCAGCACAAAGACTAAATCCAAAACCCAGAGGAGGAAATCAGCCCCAGTGGTTAAATGTCCCAGCAAAGGTAAGAAAGTTACACTTACTGTCCAACACTGCAGGATTCCCCTCCCTCTTTCTCTGAGTCTGTTAAATAATAATCTAAACATTGACACCCACCCCCCATCTCTCAGCAAAAGGTCACATTGTTGAAGGTGCTGAGCACCTTTATCGCACCCACATATGCTCAGAGTGCCGCCGCTGTTTCAAGACTCGGTCCCATCTGGTGGAGCACATGCACCTGCATTTCCCAGACCCCAGCCTGCAGTGCCCCACCTGCAAGCACAACTTCACCAGCAAGAGCAAGCTGCGCATCCACATGCTCCGAGAGGCTGGCCAGAAGCTGCACCATTGCCACCTGTGTGAGTACGGAGCAGTGGAGCGCAACTCCCTTCGCCGGCACCTCGCCAGCGTGCATGGAGACCAGGCAGGGGGAGAGATCTACTCGGACGAGTACCCCTGCCCAACTTGCGGGGACACCTTCCGGCAGAGCCAGATGCTGAAGGCCCATATGAAGTCCCACCACACTGTCAGAGAGGGTCAGGCTCTGGCCTGCCTACACGAAGACTGCACCTTTCAGACCACTGAGAAGAAAGACCTGCAGAGGCATATGGAGGATGCTCATGGCATCAAAGCTATCGAGTGTCGCCATCATGCGTGCAGTGTTCTCTTCCAGAGCACAGAGGCCATGGAGAGACACCTACGCACACACCAGGCCTTCCACTGCACAGAGTGCGACTTCTCCTGCTCCAACAAAAACCGCTTCCAGCAGCACAAGAGACAGGGGCACCCGGGCAAGGAGGAGCTGCACTGCAGCTTTTGCACCTTTGCCACCTTCAACCCCGTGGAGTTTGAGCAGCACGTGGGCCATTTCCATGCAAATGAGAAGATCCACCGTTGTCAACAGTGTGATTTTGTCACAGCCCATAAACGCGTCTTAAACAGGCACATGCTAATGCACACTGGTAAGTAGTAATGTAATGTTAAGAATTTCATATACGAGGAACTGAAATTAGATTTTTGTATTGCTAGTACTACTACTAGAACTACCACCACTAGCCGATATTACCGCCAGTGTTGATGTTACTAGAAATAACACTGATCAAAATAATCTTATCATATATGAATAACATGAACAACCATGATTTCATGCAGTATACTTTATTATTTTTTCAAGTGCCTAATGCATTCCTAAATTTCACATTTCAACATATATTTTTTAGGTGAAAAGCCCCATAAGTGCAAGCTTTGTGACTTCAGATGTCGTGATGAGACCTACCTTTCAAAACATATGCTCACACATTCCGATGACAAGAATCATATGTGCTCAGAATGTGGCTATGTCACTAAGTGGAAGCATTATCTCAGTGTGCACATGCGAAAACATGCTGGAGACCTCAGGTCAGTTATAACAGATTGTTTATTTTAATACAGAAGAAGAAGAAGAATGAAAATACATTCATATGTATTACGATGTGTATAGCAACTCTGTCTGTTTTCTCTTTCAGGTATAAGTGTAATCAGTGTTCATACCGCTGTCATCGTACTGACCAACTAAACAGCCACAAGCTCCGTCACCAGGCCAAGTCACTGATTTGTGAGGTCTGTGCCTACTCTTGCAAGCGCAAGAGTGAACTACGCAAGCACATGCAGCTGAAGCACTCTACAGGAGAACAATTCCAGCCTCCTGTCTTTCAGTGCAAATACTGTCCTTATCAGACACGCTACCGCCAAGCTCTGCAGAACCATGAGAACAGCAAACACACCAGGAACCGAGTGTTCCGCTGTGCCCTTTGTTCTTATACCACCTTTAGCAATACTGGACTCTTCCTGCACAAAAAGAAGGCCCACGGGTATGTGCCAGGGGATACTGAGTGGCTTGAAAACTACGCAGAGAAAGAGAGAGAGAATAATGCTCTTGATCCGATGCAGAGGTTATTTTCCAAGCCTGTGGCCGCCCCTCAAGAGACAGAAGCAAGCTCAGGAAATCCAACTAGTAGCCAGGATGATCCTAGGAGAGGATCAAGGGAAGTGCTTTCAGACCATCAGAATATGGTAGCTGGTGACGCTGTCATCACTGTCTGTGAAGGTCAAGAACAGCTGTCAGTTGAATCAGGAGCTTTGGAAGCTGTTGTCGAAAACCAGACCAATTCTGAAATTGTTCCAGAACAAGATATTCTAGAGGGTCAACAGTCCAATGACTACAGTGAATCGTGCTGTACCTTAGTTTTAACACCTGTAAGTGATGCTGAATGCTCACAAACTGGAGCTGAAAGTTTGGCTGTTGGTCCAGAGGAGTCACAGACTGAAGGAGAAAAAGCACAGATCCTCACCGAGCCAGTGGATGATCAGCATGATGTGGCCACTGAGGAATGTGAGGAGCAGAGTGATGGTGAGGAGCCAACAGAGCCTCCCTCCCTCCCTATCGCACTCTCTCCTCCCAAACATTCCTCCACTGAATCTTCCGAGGCTCTCCTGAGAGCCATGAAGAAACAAGACAAGGAGAAAGCAGAGGCCCTGGTGCTGGAGGGCAGGGTTCAGATGCTGGTGGTCCAGACCCAGGCCGATGTGTACCGGTGTGAGCACTGCTCCTATGTGACGCGCAAGCAGACGTCCCTCCGACAGCACTGCCGCTCGGCCTGCGGGGCCCGGAAAGCAACACTCTGCTGCACAGACTGCGGAGCCAAGTTCAAACAGTCTCGGGGCCTGAACACTCACCGACTCAAGAAGTGCCCTGTGCTTCTGAAGAAGAGGGGGAAGTTTGGCCAGGTGCCCCCAGTAGGGTTGGACAAACCCAATGAATCGACTCAAGAGCAGGAAGAAGCACAAAATTCCGACCAAACAACGGCAGTAAATCCTATGTGTGAGCAGGGCTTCGCTAATGATAATATGACTACTGATTTGGGTGCGGGGGGAAGCTCTCTAGCTGATACCAGTAAGACAAACACTGGTATATCTACAGCTATTACTCCGAGCAAAAAGCAGAGATGTCATGCAGACTTCAGCTCAGAAGCTGATGGTCAGGCTTATACTGAGTTAGATGGAAAGTTTACCTGTAAGATCTGTTCTTTTTCGTCCTCTAGGACTGCAACTATAGAGCGCCATTGTACCTCTTGCCTCACCTTTGCAGGCAAAGTCAGTCTAAGAAAAGAAGACCAGGAATCAGAGAAAGACATCAGTGATTCTGATCCTGGCAAAGGGGAGGAAGACTGGAACGGTGGTAACAATAATTCCAAGAATATGAGCAAAGAAAGCACGACCAGACATTTGTCCTGCCCCAGTTGTTCCTTCACATGCCAGCAAGAAAGAGCGTTAGCGAGCCACAGGAAGAGGGGCTGCCTGAAGTCCAATGAAGTCCAGTGCCAGTTTTGCTCATTTGTGGCTAAATCACAAAAGGCGCTTATTCATCATGCACTTGTTCACAAGAAGGAAAAGCCTCAGGCTGCCACTGAAGGCAGAAAGCCCCGGCTGCAGTGCAAGTCCTGCGCCTTCAGCTGCAAACAGGCCCGCTGCATGGCTCAGCACGTGGCCCTGAAGCACGAGGGAGCCAGGCCGCACTGCTGCCGGTTCTGTGCATTCAGCACCACACGTCGGTACCGCCTGGAGGCCCACGAATCCTTGCACACGGGACTGGGTCGGCACGCCTGCAACCTTTGCGACCAGACGTTTGGCACCACATCCAAGCTCCGGCTGCACCGGCAGCGTGTCCATGACAGGCAGGCCACGCACTTCTGCCAGCTCTGCGATTACAGTGGTTACAGCCTGAACGATATCAGTCGCCATACCCTCAGCTGCCACACGGGGGCGCTCAGCCATGCGTGCAGCCAGTGTGAGGCGTGCTTCAGCTCCGAGACAGCTCTGAAGCAGCACCTGAATCGGAAGCACAAGAGTCAGCGGACACACACCTGCTCTCAGTGTGACTTCACCTGCCAGAGCAGAGGCGGTCTCAAAGACCACCTCCAAGAACAGCACCCGCAGCTGCGCTGCGCCACCTGCCAGATGACCTTTGAGACGCCAAAGAGTCTTGAGGAGCACCGCAAGACCCACCTCACCCAGCGGTGCCCCGTGTGCCCCTTCGCCACCCGAAAGAGGCAGCTCCTTGCGCAGCACCTACTGGACGAGCACGAAGGCGGGTCGACCGAGGACAAGTCCCTGAAGTGTGAAGTCTGTGGCTTTGCCTGCCGCCATCAGCTGGTGTTTGAGCAGCACATCCGCTCTCATGGAGGAACCCGACTCTACAAGTGTACCGACTGCAAGTACTCTACGCAGAACAGGCAGAAGATCACTTGGCACATCCGGATCCACACAGGGGAGAAGCCCTACCATTGTGAGAAGTGCAGTTACTCCTGTGCCGAGCCCTCCAGGTTAAAGGTAGGGACATTTGGGTCAATGTACATGGCATCCCCTACAACCCTTGTGTATTTTCTATTGTTAATAACATATTACATGAATAAATACATTCTTTGTTCATTTCAACTTGGTAGTATCATATGAGGATTCACCAGGAGGAACGGAAATACCTTTGTCCAGAGTGTGGCTACAAGTGCAAGTGGGTGAGCCAGCTGAAATACCACATGACAAAGCACACAGGTAAGGAGAACACTGCTCAGCCATGTCTAGATAGTAGTCTACATAGTGTACAAGCCAACGCATCTAACAGTGTTCTTTTTCCATTGCTGTGTCCATTTGCTAGGAGCCAAACCATATGCATGTGAGGAATGTGAGTATCGCACCAATCGGCCCGACGCCTTGCGGGTACACCGGGACACACGCCATCGTGACGTGCGCTCCTTCATCTGCGAGAAGTGCGGCAAGGCCTTCAAGACACGCTTCCTGCTCAAGACCCACCAGAAGAAGCACAGCGAGGAGCGGCCCTTTGTTTGCAAGATGTGCCCCAAGGCCTTCCGCTGGGCTGCGGGGCTGAAGAACCACTACCTGACCCACACCAACCAGCAGCCCTACCACTGTCTCCACTGCTCCTACCAGGCCAGACAGAAGTTCCAGGTGGTGAAACACCTGCAGCGGCACCACCCAG
This sequence comes from Clupea harengus, assembly GCF_900700415.2. NCBI lineage: Eukaryota > Metazoa > Chordata > Actinopteri > Clupeiformes > Clupeidae > Clupea > Clupea harengus. The sequence goes on from NC_045153.1 coordinate 29,467,583, forward strand.
ACCAGCCCGTGGAGAAGGGTGTGGGGCGAGACCCGGGCGCTCACCCCATGACGCTTCAGGACGTCCGGCTCGCTGTGCCAGTGGAGCGACCAGACAACACAGACGAGCTGACACAGCAGGAGGACCACGACACTCGCAACACTCAAGGGGGGAAATAAGGGATGATGACCAGCAGAGCTCATTCTCGTGTGTCTATACTATTGTAGTGTCTTAAAGCAAGAATACAGTTTTGTAATAATGATTTTATTATGTAAACTTATTTACAAATGTGGTAGTAATATGTAAATAAGACAAAGTGTGTCAAGCAATGTTACACACCGATAGCAGCAAATTAAGAAAAGAACAGAGATGTCATAAAATGAAAAAATTCAAAATACTTTTTAAAAAAGTCATGATAATGGAAAAGAGCTTGAAGCATTTCCTCCATATAAAAAAAGTTAATACTGAGTAATAAGTCCTGTTCACCTTCTCACCCCTTCATAAACAGTTAACAAGCAGAACATTCTGTAATTATATGCTAGTATACTGGCAGGAATCGTATCATTCATACAGTTTTAGGACATATACAGCATTGCGTGCTCTGCAAAGACATCAATAAAACAGTTGTAACACCAGCATTAACAGCATTAAAACCCTGAAAAAGAACAATATTTGAATTAACTTGGTGAGCCACTTTGGTTTGTGTAAGATGTTATATAAGATATAAGTTTTCAGACAACAGGTGAAGGCTAGTTTGCTTGAGAGTATCCCACATGCAACGTCTTGCATGCTAGTAATCCTACTCTTCTTCGGAGAACCATTCTGATGCAAAAACAATGTTGAATAGAACAACATCTGATAATAGTGATAAGATTGTCTCTTTCATAAAAACAGCAAAGGACAGGTGTGAGGTAAAGAGGTTATTTCTTTATCATACTGGTGCTGACTAATGTGTCAGCTGGGTATTATGCAAGGTCTGTGGTTTGGATGTGTACAAACAGAGAGGACGGAGTAATACTTGTGCCATCTTTGGACAGCAGGGGGATGTGACGATATCCTGCAAAAATACACAACAAATCCACTTATTACATATCTTTTATGTCCCTTGCTATTGCACATACACAGTGCAATATACCAAATACAACATGATTCCCTAGTGATTATATTTCTTCTGACATGCTGGTTTACCTTGTAAAATAGATGTGAAAGGCAAGGTGTACTGTCCTATGAAATCATTCCTCATTCCCATGTCATAGTCTTCTACTACAAACCGCACAAGTGCCAGCTCAGGAGTATGGATGGTAAACAGTAGGCTTTCATTCCATAGAGGATTAAATCCTGCAAAGGGCCAAAATAGCTTGCATTAAATCATGGAAACTTTCTCATCAGCTTCAGAAATGTATACAGAAAAGAAAACATGGAATTCACAAATGGACTGCAGACCAATTTCTTCATGCTGTACCGGAAATATAAAAAAAAGTTTGCTACTCACCATTGTTATCAATGTGTTTCGTCTCTTGTTTGGACTGATCCTGTGGTACACCATAGATTTCTACCCTGACGAGAGGGTCCACAATTGAGCCTTCCTTCTTACTTAATTTGGGAAGCTGCTGACCACTAACCACCTTTGAGAAGGGGAGGAGGGGCACACACACATTCTGCTTAGCTCAGAGCAGCACATGTACACGATCAAAAGACATCCCTCTCTGTGGACTTAAGGTCAGAGCAGCACGTAAACAATCAAAAGACATCCTTCTCTGTGGACTTAAGGTCAGCGCTGTGTACCTTGATTATGAGTTTCTTGGGATGATAGTTGCCGGAGTCTTGGGGTCTGTCTGGATCAAAGGCATTTTCATATTCCCTTAAGAACGTAGGCTTTAGGATATAGCCGCAAGAGCTGTTTTGATTGAAGAGACCATCGTTGAGGTCCATCTCAGTGCCAGCTGTCTGGAAATTCAGGGCCACTGTGGTTGGAGACAAATAAAACTGATAAACCATGATGTAACATGTGGTCTAATGCTGAGGTATTCACATTTTGTGAATAATCAGTGCGAAATTGTACTGGAATTATATGCTGCCTTGAATACACTGTTTGGTACCATGCATAGATCATTTCCATTCAGGAGTGCACTGCAGCACTAACATAACTAACATACAACATTGATCACATTGATTTTCCGTTTTCCTGTTGTTAATGAGCATATGTATTAATTATTTACAAAAGCACTCAGAGTGGTATAACATGAGATATTACATGAATTGTAAATAATCTGTTAAGATTCCATCTTATAAATTCCTTACCTATTTGGCATCCCACATTCCACATGTCCTGGGGACAGTAGTTGGATGAGTCTGTCCTCATACCACTGGGGTATAGTCTGGTCAACTGCCTTGTGTTGTGCTGCACAAACTCTGTCCCTATCAAAAACAAACACGCCCAGCTGACATTAAACACTTCCTCTTGAAGTTAATGAGTATTCCCTAAAGTGTGGTCATTTATGTTCAGGTCAAGAGCTGACTCCAGCTGAGTGTCACGAGGACCCACCTGCTTCCTTGATGTATTTCCTGGCCTTGGACTCAGAGAGAGAAGACATTTCGTAGGGCTTTCCTGTCTCACGAGACTTCTCAAAACCACCGAAGTGGACACTCTTGCAGTACACCACCAGATCTGATAGTTCTTTGCACAGACTTTGCTTCGAATTCTAAGAGAAAAGACAATTATGATTTTAGTGAAAAAGTGTATTTAGGTTAAGTATACATCTACATAGAAAATTCAGGTCAAAATTTTTCATATCAGCAAAACGGATATCCTATAGTCTTCAATTTTGTTTCAGTTACCAGATAGTCTGGCAAGGTGTGATCTTTTTGGTTAAAAGTCTTGCATGTGAGGTTCTATGTATAAAGAAATGTGTTCTAACCAGGCTAAGTGCCATTTTGGAAAGAGTACCTTCTCTCCTTGGCTTGTTTCCTCTGGTGGTAGGCTGTCTTTGTCTATTTCTGCAGCTTCATCTTCATCACTCACTTCACCTGTAAGGGTCGCCTGTGCTTCATCCAAATTGTCCTCGATTCCACCGATCTTTTTTCCTTTTATCAGTATTTTCCCTTTCAGATCCTATGCATATCACACACACACACACACACACACACACACACAAATGCGCGCGCACACGCACACGCACACGCACACGCACACGCACACACATCAAAAGACCAGCTCTGTGTAGACCAGTTGAATCAGTTTTGTTGCATGTGGGACACTATTAGAGTTGTGTTTAGAAACATTATAACATTCAGAAACTCTCTATTGCTTAATCTTTCACTGATTTATTAAGAGCAATTATTATATAGCCTGCACTGCTTTGTTTTGCAATCACAAATCACAAATGAATCAGCAATCAGTGATTAAAATGCTAATGAGAGAATTTTCAATCTTCTGTTAATTTTTAATTAAAATCAATCAATTTGTATTAAAATCAATATAAATATAATTTCAAAGAATCAATGTTTAACAGGTATAACTATCTTACCTGTGGAGAGGGTAGCTCACTGGGAACTCTGCCATCCAGTGTGGATTTCAGTAGACTCTCACCAAGGATGTTGCTGAGGTGCTTGGCCATGACTTGTTGTTGCTCTACACTACAATGGTTTTCCAAGGATATGATGACAGGGTACTCTGACACCTGATTATCAAGTGGAAAGACAGTGTCACAGAACCGTATCAATATATCATATTTATACCCAGAAAGCAGAATTCCATCCAGGACAAACTGCTCAGGCCCTTGCAGATCAAACCATAAACATACATGGAATGCTTACAACAATTGAACAACAGCATCTGTCTCAAAACACCAACAGTGAGTTCAGTAAAGCATCTCACTTTGAAAGCATAGTTTGCCACTGAGGCAATAACATCTTTGAAGAGTATCTTGGAGGTCCAGGTGTGTCCATGGTATACTATGGGTTCTCCACTAGGGCCATCCCAGCAGTCAACCTCCACACAGCGGCAGCCTCGCTTCAGAGCCCTTAAGAGATTGCAGAAGAAGTGAGTCAGGATCTCATTCCTCAATAATACTCTCCTAATGTACATCAACCTCCTGGGAGAACAACACAGTTAAGTGCTCCTCGGCGCCCGTGTAGAATACAGTGTTCTCTTGCCGTTCATTTTAGTCAATACACCTTCGTCAATATGGTCTTGCATGGAAATCAATCCTTAAACTCAAATATATTAGGAGATTCCATCACCCAAAGGATACATGTAACTTTTGAAGGCTTAATGAATAACATATGCAAAGTGAAAACATTAAGGGATCACAGCCTGTGAATAATGTATGAGAAACGACTAAAAGGCAGCTGGGGCTGAACCTCTGCATCCTCATTGGGTTAACGTGCCTCGTTCTAGCAGATTTGTTAATCATGATTTGAGCAGGCTATGAGTTCTGTGATCTATTTAGGTTTTTAGCTGCAAAGACAAATCTGAGGACATGACAGCGTGACAGAGGTGCCTTACTGGATATAAGCCTCCACGCTGCTCGGTCCTTTCAGCTGGTCCTCCAGCAGATAGGTGTTATGGGAAGAGGAGATGAAATAGTGACACAGAGGCTGGCTCATGTCCTGGTAGAGGCCCTGGTGCTCTGCGTTAAAGATGGAGCCCTCAGGAGAGCACAGGTACATCAGGAAGCCATCTATGGACATAGCCTGGCCTTTTTTAGCTACAGAAGTGGAGGGACACAAAGAGTTTTTTCCATCACTTTCCCATTGTTTGATGTTAAGATATATACCAGAAGAGCATCCACTTCATAGTTTTGAGGGCAATATACAGCGGGTAAAATAAGTATTGAGAACACGTTATACTTTTTCTCAGTAAATAATTTCCAAACGTGCTATTGACATGAAATTTTCACCAGATGTTGGTAACAAAGAAAGAAACCAAAATAAATAAGTTCAGAAATCAAGTTATGTGTAATAATGTAAAAATGCCACAGGGAAAAAGTATTGAACACATTAAGAAAGGGAAGTGTAAAAAGGCATGGAAAGCCAAGACAACAGCTAAAATCTAGCCGTGATTAGAAAGCAATCAGGCCCCTTGTCAGTGCAAATTATTATCAGCTGGTTCCAACTGATGGCGTATAAAAAAGTGTCTGATGGAGATAATTTGCAAACACTGTTAATTACTTAAGAATGTATGAATCATGTGATGAACTTGAATTGGAAGGAGGCCAGGGCCTGCCAGCGAGGAGAGCCGAGAGTGAAGGAGATGAATTAGACTATAGGGGGTGGACTCCGAGCTGTTTGTGAGTATATTGTTTGTTTGTTGTGTGTGCACGCTAGTATAGTTTTTCTTGGGGTTGAGACTAACTTTATGGTTTTTACCCAAGCATTTTATTAATTTTATCTGGCACTATTTATTTCTCTGTAAAACTGTTTTAAGGGTACCATGGCAATGTCGGAAACCATATTGTGGCTTCAATATATCACATGTTATTCTCAGAGATATTTCCCTAACGAATGTTCTAGTCCCCTGGGAGCAGTCACCTTCCTTAAGCCTGTAAAGGAGAGCTAGTGTCTCTCCCGAAGCCCCGAAGCGCGTTCGGTGGAAGAAGACAAGAAGGCCTCTGAAGGAAGGGTATAGAAGGAAGGGTGGCCTCTGGGCACGGAAACATAGCTAGGGAAAATAACTAACAGGGTAAGACGGAGTCTATGAAGCAGCACTATGGTTCCGACTGAACTAAAGACCATGCAGTCGATAACGTTATTCCTTTTATTCCTTTTATCACGATTTTAGTAATCCAAGAAGCCTATTGGAACATCAGATGTTGATCATACGATGTTGATCATTTATTTTTTTACTCCATGTATTGCTTTTGCTGCTTAAATCCAAACGAAAGAAAGAAATATTGTCTAGCCATAGACAATAACTGTCCATACAACCCCCAGTCAGCAGGACTGGTAGAAAAGAATGAACTAAACTATTAAAAGCAAATAAAAAATCCAAGAGTGAAATTAGTGAAACTAAGCATGCATTTTGTTATCACTGTTTGAAATGATGTATGGAAGAATCTACAGTGCCTAAACTCTCAAACCATTTGCTGAAACAGCTAAAGAGATTGAATATACATTTGCAGAATATATGGCAAAAATGTGAATTAGCAAAATGCTCTCAGAACTCTCTGTGCTCCGCAGGAACCTGTGAAGCTGAAACCAAGGTTGGGCCAGGAGATTGGGTCCTAATCAACAGCCTCAAAAGAAAACACTGCCACTTGCCCAAGTGGGACAGACCATACAAAGTGCTACTGTCAACATCTACCTGAGTCAAATAGCGGAGAGAGCCACCTGGATACATTTAACACATTGTAAACGAGTAAGCCTTCCTTAGAAAGAGACAGAGGATAGGAGCTGTCTTCCTCTACAGTTTTCCAAGGCCGGGCCACTGTGACAGAAGTCCAGCTACAAAGGGGATTCTTTGCGTTAGGCAATTTTTCGTCTCAAACCTGGTGAAGAAAAACTACACTGTCCAGTGGGGAAGAAGAGCCTAGTGGATACTGGGAGGGCGGGGCGGTCCTATCTCTGTGAAGTCATGGGGAGTAACAAGGGGAAAATGAAACAATGTGAGGAACTTGATGGGGAACAGGGCCTTCAAGGACACAGCAAAGAAACCTTGTTTGAATGTTATCTGAAGCCTAGGCGAGCTAATGACACACACACAGTCGACATCCACTATGTTGGCCTACAAATACAAAGTATACAAATGTGTGATGAGAAATATGACGACATTTTGATGATATGGAGTGATGCTCAGTAATGATCTCTGTTCCGAAAATCCATGTGATAAAGCTCAGAGTGATGATTTTGAGGTTATCCATTGAAATTGATAATTAACTGATTAAGACAAATTATTTTGATTTTGATTGTGATTTTGAATTATCCATTGAAACGGATAAAAGGAGGGATTGATGGAGATCATTTGCAAACACTGTTAATTACTTAAGAATGTATGAATCATGTGCTTATGAAATGGCTTTTCTGCGTGTGTGTAACTTAGATTATTAGGTGCCACTTAGTCTGCATATGTACAAGAGCATGTTTAGACCAGAGGTGATAAGAAGGGACGAACTGTGCTTCTTCCAATCTTGTGCAAAACTTCCATCCTTGCCTCGGACGTCAGAAATCCACCATGTGGTTATCTCTGCTGAACGCTAAACTTCTGTCTATATAAACCTTGTGCGATGTGTTTATGAGGGCTTCACTTTCAGCCTTGTGCTGGGAGTGAGCCGATTGCAATTGTTGTTTGTCTAATAAATATACTTATATGCAGCTCCGGAGTCCTGAGGTAACTAGGGGGAATTTTCACCTAACAGTGTCTCATTCCCACGGTGTCACACAAGAAACATCTCATGATTGGAAAAAAACAAAGAGCTCTCGCAAGACCTTCACAACCTTATTGTTGCAAAACATACTGATAGCATTGGTTACAGATGCATTTCTAAACTTCTGAATGTTCCAGTGAGCACTGTTGGGGCCATAATCCGGAAGTGGAAAGAACATAATTTCACCATAAACTGGCCGTGACAAGGTGCTCCTCGCAAGATTTCTGACAGAGGAGTGAAAATAATTATCAGAAGAGTTCCAAGAGCCAAGTACCACTTGTGGAGAGCTTCAGAAAGACCTGGAATTAGCAGGTACAATTGTTTCAAAGAAGACAATAGGTAATGCACTCGACCGCCATGGCCTGTATGCACGCTCACATCGCAAGACTCAATTGCTGAAGAAAAAGCATATTGAAGCTCATTTAAAGTTTGCTGCACAACATTTGGACAAGCCTGTGAAATACTGGGAGAATATTGTCTGGTCAGATGAGAGCCAAATTTAACCCTTTGGATGCCATAATACCATACCATAACACCATATTTGGAGGAAAAATGGCACTGCACATCACCCTAAAAACACCATACCAACAGTGAAGTTTGGAGGTGGGAACATCATGGTGTGGGGCTGCTTTTCAGCATACGGTACTGGCAAACTTTACATAATTGAAGGAAGGATGAATGGAAAAATTTACAGAAATATGATATTGATAAGAATCTGCTGCCATCTACCAGAATGATTAAGATGAAACAAGGGTAGACATTTCAACAAGACAATGATCCCAAACACACAACCAATGAAACACCTGACTTGAATCCAATTGAAAATCTATGGAAAGAACTGAAGATCAGAGTTCATAGAAGAGGCCCACGGAACCTTCAAGATTTGATGACTGTTTGTGTGGAAGAATGGGCTAAAATCACACCTAAGCAATGCATACGACTAGTTTCTCCATACAGGAGGCGTCTTGAAGCTGTCATTACCAACAAAGGCTTTTGTACAAAGTATTGAAAAAATATCAGTAAGCGTGTTTAATAATTTTTCCCTGTGTCATTTCCCATTATTACACATAACTTAATTTCTGAACTTATTTGTTTTGGTTTCTGTATGTATGGATTACTTGAGTTGTTACCAACATCTGGTGAAAATTTTATGTCTATAGCACCTTTGTAAATATATTTACTGAGAAAAATGGTGATGTGTTCAATACCAATTTACCCCCTGTATATGATGTATTATAGTACAAGTCCCCTAGGTAGGGTACAGTGAGCTTTTAATCGATCTCTACCAATAAGCAACCAGCTGACTCACTTTGAATACACAAAGCATTTGATGATACAGGAATATAGTGAGATAAGGAGGTTTGCACTATTTCTGGAGGTGTTTTATATTTTGTGTTTGTGGATAGCCATTGTGGCTGGCTCAAGGAACTTATTCGTGTGAAAAAGAGTGTGGCAGTGATCTGTACCATTGTCTGAGGGTTCGTAGCGGTCTATCAGCTCAATAGCATGTTGTTGACTTGTGTCGCCCTCCAGCTGTTCTTCCCGCAGGAAGTCCTCCAGATCACACACAGACAGTTTCTGACCATCACTGGAATACTCCTGGAATAATGCCAGAATGTCCTTCCTCTCCGTCAGCATTTTGTAGAACTCAACAAACTCCTCTGACTCCAGAGTGTCAGACTGAGATTTGTCTGCTGTCTGTGAAGCAGGAAAATAAAACAGAATCATTTCAACCTGTCAAAACACTCCAAAAAGATAACCATAACTATGTTTTTTTTTTTTTTTATCCTTACCTTGAAAAGCAGCATTGCATGCTGTTCGTTTATGTCCATGCTCATCATTTTAAGAAGCTTGCGGACCTCTTTAAAGTTCATCCTGCCATCTTTGTTTTTGTCAGCTTTTACAAACCAGTCACAGATCCATCTAAGCAAAGAAGTTACTTAAGGAAAATGCCTTTCATAGCCAACCAGTCCCATGCACAATGTTTTAATTGTCTATTTCATCTACTGGTAAGGATACTGGTCGAGCCTCTCCCGTTCGTCCATGCTCTCCATATTCTCCATGAGAGCACGGAGACCCTGGATCCATGCCTGAGCCTCCTCTGCGGTCTCAGCAACAAGGTCCAGGTTGCCACGGCGGCCTCGAAACACCAATGTGAAGCAACATTCTGCCGCAAACTCGTGTGCAAGGCTTTGCAGCACCTCTGACTGATGTCCCTCACGCACTACCTCCACATCACAGACAGAGACTGCAAAAATGTCAGGGAAGACTGAGTCATTCATGCCTTCTCTATACAAAATGGTCAGACTATGTTTAAAGAGCCATTTATAGGAATTCACTACATATGGGAGTTGTAGGGATTTTATTTCTTACAGGAAGAGTTGGACATCTTGGTCCAACTGGATTGGTACCCAACAGTTGCACAGTCTTCTTTCAGTTTAAAATGGCGTTGTTTCTTTGAAGAGCGAGACTTCACTTTCCGGAACATGGCCCCTGCCATCATGCGCTGAAGGTTTTCATTACCCTGAATACCTAGACAGGAATAGTTTACATTTTTTGAGATTATGTTTGTGTTTGCAAGCCTACTTGCTCTCTTTTTGGTGGATTTGAAGTATAATGTGAGGTATTGTCAAAATTCTTGTTTTGCAAGCAGAACTTACGTAATCTTTGGGGTGATTCCATGGTGGATTTATCGCATGCCAAGGGTTTTCTGCCAAGAAGATGTATTTATAAAGTGACTTGAGTGACTGAAGCATATGTTCTCTGGTTAACAAGACACAGACGTGAACCTTTGAACACACACGCCATGCCATGTTATAAAACACAAACAATTTAGGATTCCTGGTGGTTCCCTGTGGTTTCGCCAGTTAACTCTTAAGTGACTAAATCTCTAGACAAAGAACAAATAAACAATCAACCATGTCCTCACATAAATTAATCTAAAACATATCTCAATAAATAGATGGATCAGCTTTTAGGCTATGTGATTCAACTGATTACCTCAGTAAACTGCTCCAGAGCGGAGCCACAAGCAAAACTATATCCTGCTGTCAATTTATGCGTCCTTCTAAAATGAAGGAAGGAAATTCTTTGACGATAGGACATGAAGGGTCAACAACACCCATATTTTATACAATGGTTTTGGCCACTCCCTTTTAAGTTCCAAAATAACTCCGCTCAGTGATGATGTTCCACACAGCGAGTAACAGTCAATAACAAAACTAGCAAAACTCAGCTCTAACAGAAATGGTCCAGACATTTAGGTTGTCTTCAGTTCTTCAGTTGGCAGAATGTCTGCTAAATGAATAGTGCGGGCCAGGAACAGTACATGTGGCCTGCTTATGAGGTAATTAAGTGGATGACTAGGTCACGATTTCTCCCATGGGAAATCAGCTAATGGAGAAACAAATGCCATTGCACTACAAAACCAAACAACAACCAAACTGATAATTAAATCTCTGCTATACCCAGACAGCATCTAAGAAAGGATTGTCATTTCAGTTTCACATTCCACTACTGGATCAGCATCATCTGTAATGCAGAGCAGCCATCACAACTGAAGGGAAAAGCAAATTGAATCCATCTGCTGAAATGTGAACCAGACAAGAAAACAGGGGGCATTTGAAAACAGTGATGAAATCAGCACCAACGCAATAGGCAGCCTTTGCTAAACTCTTAACATGGTAGTACCAAATGTTTCACAGACACAGACCATCAAGGTATAGGCCCAAAATACAGAGAGGGTACTCACCAAAATGAAGGGGGAATGATCTCTGTCCAGGGAGCTTTAAGGACCCTGGGGACAGGGAGTGTCCAGGGAGAGCAGTTTTTCCACCCCTGTCTGCCAGGCTCTCCTCAGCACAGGCTAGTCTGAGTCAGAGCTAGGAGGCAGGCTGGGAAAACTGAGCCACAGTCAATACTGCTACACACTGATGCACTCTCTCTCTCCCGCACTCTCTCCCTCCCTCCCTCCCTCCCTCCCTCCTCTCCCTCTCCTCCTTCCTTCCTTGCCACTCCTACTGCTATTATGTTGCCTGAACACTGGGCACCACTTTCTTTCTACTGTTGCGCGTTCCTATCTGCTTATGAAAGAAGCATCACAAAACTGGTTTCTTATTCCCTTAGAGGAAAAATATGTCACAATGAGATGATGTCATCACTGGAAGTACATGGGAAGTCAAATAGAGGCATATTAATGACTGTTATGTCAGGATTGCACATGTACCAACCAGATTATATACTCCCTCCAAGTCTATTTGATTTGCATATGTTAATTGTATTTGTATAAACATTATTTTAATCTTATGATATTTTCCATAAGTATTTGAAGTGGAGTTTCTCCACCTCAAAACCTTTAGCATTATTTCAACATAACAGAAAAAAAGAATTGTGGTCCATCTAACAAACAGCTGATGCAGCGAGAATATCCCCTTTGTCAGCTCAAAAACAATCTTCTCTTGATAGTTTTGTTGATTAATTATAAACACCATCAATTAGATTGGCCTAATCCTGAGGAATGGATCCATTAGGAGTGCACTGGCACAGGTTCCTGACAGGAATGTTCTTGTTTTTTAATAAATAAATATATTTCAACAGGGTTCCATGGCCATTTGCTAAGAGGAAAACATCCTGATGTAATACTGTAGCCCCCAGAGTGCTATCAGAGATACTCAGGTAAGAACCATTGCTGCTTTTTCTGCCTTAGAAAGCACTTCCTTTGAAAGTGGATGGAAACCTAATGCACTTGATTACATCTACTTCAGATTCTTCACCCAAAGGCAAAATAAATTGAATTTTCCAGTGGGTGAATGGGCATCTCTATCAGCAAGGGATATATCGAATGGATGACACAATGTATGACATAAGAGCAAAATATTGAATATTCATGTTCCTCCTTAAAATTTCTAACATCTGATTCTGCCTCAGTTTTACTCCTGGGTAAAAAACCCACAATAAAATAAAATTGATCATGATTACTCTGCTTACTTAATTGAAAAAGCAAAGTGTGCAACTGACTGTATGTGAAGGTCTCATTAATTCCGTAGTTATTCTAGACAAAAACCACACAGGTCCTATAAGTGAAAAGTAAATTACTTTATAAATAATTATGAAGGGTTCATTTAGGCCTTTCTTCAAAAAGTTAAGCCGAATTTAAATGTGCAGTGTAGAGGATTTAGGGGGATCTATTAACAGAAATGAAATATTGTATTCATAATTATGATTTCATTAGTGTATAATCACCTGCAACTATGAATGGGTTGAAAATGGCTCAACACGCTATAGACTATTTAAAATAATCTTGCCTGAAGCTGATGTATCTACGACCATTTGGTACATGTCCACGTCATTAAATGGGTGGCCCACCTCCCCCAGGCCCCACCGGTGAGCATGAGTCTGAGTCTGATTTGAATTTGCTGATCGAGACTCATCATTCAGAGTTTACCTACCCCCCCCAGCCCCACTCCACCCCCAACTCTCAGCCCCTTTCCCACCGTTAGCATTTTTATGCAAATTATGCAGAGTTAGTGTAGCATAGGTTTACAAAGTAGTAATCCATAAGAAAATAATGTGATGAAAAATAACACTCACCAAAACATTTTCTTTAATTATTGATTTATATTGTATTGAAAATCAAGGAATACTGATAAAACAAATGCAAAATATTCAACCCAGCTTAATAGTAAATGCTGGGAAAGGTAAGAATGGAGCTCCAACTAACAAGTGTATGGCATTCTGACGTTCCATGTTGTTCTTTAAGATGTACAACAGCGCCTTCCCAAGGACAGCATTGGCATTACAACAACTGAAGTAAATAAACAGGTTATGACCGCAATAAAAATTAGGCTACGTCTATGCTCAAAAGCAGTGTTACAGTCGAGGTTTACTGGAATGTAATCAGTCAGTTTAGTGAAACACACTGCGTCGGTTTACATGTGATTAATTAGGCTATGGTTATGTTTAATTGTCTACACTGCAAACAGACCTACACGTGTTCGAAGCGTATTCAGTTTGTATCATCATACAGCACTGACAAATGCTCTTGAATTCAGTCAATTGGGAGAACATGTTAATGATACATTGACAAGCGTACAGAAACCAACAGATATAGATAAAGGGGTTTGTTAATTCATCAAACACTATTGACATCGCTTTAGTCTACACAGTATCGATTACATTATTTTTGCCAGCATCAAGAGACATGATTCTTTACAGATTCTGCTACAAGGCAAGTCGGAGCTACAGACAGCGTGCATCCTGTTGAGCCTTTGCACTTCTGACAGCCATCTCGCGCGAAGACAAATTAACTCAGTTCGCGCGAGCCATTTCCGCTGTGAATTTTCACATTCCCGCCATCATCGACTGGTGAAGTGTAGCGTCGTGGACCACACTGTCAACAACACGGTACTGGTATCACTCCATGCCGGCAAAACAGGCACACTTTTACCGGAAGACCTTTGGAATCGATATTATCATTTTGTATTCTCTGTAAGGATACGTCCCTGCTGAAAGTAAGTTATAGCTGCTTTGTAATTGTTTTTTGGCGTCGTTTTCATCTTCAAATCAGCAGCAAGCGAATTAGCCAGCTAGCGGGCTAACTCCGGCCTGTAGAGAGGTTTATTGCTAGTTTAGCAAGCTAACGAGTAGCGTTTAGGTAAATATTGCCGTTGTCCGTGAAATTACTTTTGACAGTGACAGAATGAAGGTTGCTTTAATTTGTAATTTTGTCATGCGGTGTGGTATCAAATAGTTTTTCTTTGCATCCTGCGTTCAATAACGTAGTCCGCAGGCATACAAGCAGGTCAACCGCGTGTGATGTTGGCGAGCTAGCGCATCTATGTTGGTTTTTCTAGCCATTGCTAGCTAACTGTACCAATTACGGTGTGCCAAAGTGAGTACGGTAGCTAGTTAACCTCACCGCTTCACCACCCATCATTTTCTGAAATTTGTTGCAGTTTACTTCCGACTTGGAAAGCTACGTTCTCACGTGATTGCGATGATGACATATATGCTTATTGGGTAACGTTAGCTATGGCTAACTTTTAAATGTCCCAACTTTCCTTCGTTAGCTGTACTAGCTATTAGCTAATTGTGTGAGCACCGCATAAGGGATGCTGCTAGCCAGTGAGTAGTAACCACAGTAAAGTGGCTCTACAAAAGCCATCGAACGAACGAAACATTTGGGACGGGTTCCTGACAGTCTTTTTTAGTTTTTGCTGTTTAATGTTACACCATTATGCCGACGTCTGCGATGTGTGTGTTAGATTATCGTTTTGCATGTTTGGTGATGTTGGCCAAATATGTGCGTGCATTAGACCAGTGATCCCATTAGCTTGCCAGATGCTTGTGTTCAGTTATTGTGTCTTACTGCGATGCAGTGGTTATGGAGCTAATTGCAGGTCATTTCTGTTGATTTGTTTTTTAAACCGTGAAGCTCGTCAAGCGATGTCAATTGATGGCTTAACTTTTACCCCGCTAGGGAACTTGACCACTAGGTAATAGTAGTTAAATAACATTCGTGGTTGAACAATTGAGTGTAATTTGAACCACCCTGAGTATATCAAAACATTCAGTTGTATAATCTGTCAAACGGCATTTATTTAGTGTGCGGTTCACATTTTTAGCATGTAAAGTAATTGGGTAGAAATAATTTTTCAAGTTGCTGTAGCTCACATCTATCTCCGATGGATTCTGCATGTCACTTGTCAGTGGGGGGGGTCTTATAAATATCCATTAACACTATGGTCTCTTTCTAAAACATAGCAAACTGATTTAATTGCTTGTCATATTTAGTTCTAAAACGGCCTGTCTGATTTCTTGCAGCTGTCGTGTAGACCTGAAGACTTCAGTCCCAGCCTCCGTTCAAGTCAGGATCTAGAGCGCTGCATCTAGGCTGTCATGGCAGTCGCAGTGCCTAAGCTCTCCAGCGGTAGCGCTGTCCGCATTCGCATCAACAGTCTGGACTTGGGTACCACCAGGTGGAAAGAGGGTGTCTTTGAGATCCATGAGAAGGACAACAAAGTGAACATGTTACTCAAATTCAACAGCGGAGGTGCTCCTAAAAATTTCCAGGTTGGTTACAGTTCAAGTGTCTACTTCAAAAACACTGTTTCCTTTAGCACCTACCTAATCTTTTTCAATATTCAAGAGACGGATATTGCCACATTTAACAGTAATTGCTTTGCATCTTCAGTTGAACCACAATGTGAAGAACGTTGTGTTGGGCCCCATGCGCACCTCTCACAGCCGACTGGTAATCACTCTGAAGGACTCCAAGGATGTTGTTACCTTTGACAAAATCCCTACTGTAGTGGCCAAGAAAATGAAGGAATATCTTGATTCGCTTAAACAGGGGAAACAAACAGGTAGGTTTCCTCTTGATGTCTTTTCTGTAACAAGTCATTTCTTAAATTCCTTCTTTAAAAATGTTAAGCGGCCCACAATATATTCAAATGTTCATATTTTCTTTTCCTTAGTCCTGAAAACGAATCAGGGAAGTGCCAGTTTTGGAGTGGTGCTTGGAAACCGTTCAGTGAAAAATGACACAACCCTGTCTACCCCAGAGAGACAGGTGAGATGTTTATAAGTATATTTAATGTAGTAATAACAATATCAATCGCATACCATCAAAACATGTTTTGGAACATTTCAACAAGTGGATTTTGAATGCATAGACTACACCGAGACGTGGAGGTATTGATGGCCGGGAGGAGAACGCCCCTAGGAAACCTCTTGGGAGTCCAAGCCGAGTTTCCTCTACACCTGTCCGAACTGGCCTCTCAGAAAACAGGTAGGCTGATGTGTGGCTCTTGTCCCTCTCCATCTGTTATGCTGTCACCTGGATCAGAAACATGTCTCCCAGTCTTGAGTTAATTGTGGATAAGGTTTGGTTTCCTAAGGGACTGGTCCGTACTGATACAGCACGTTAATTGTTTTTCCTTCCCTTCAGAAGTGAGAAGAGGAAGAGGCTCATGAGCTCGGAAAGTGATATAGGCGAGGACTATCCCAAGGAAAACGACTCGTCTAGGTGAGAGCCACTATTCAAAAGATGGATGCAGAATACAAAAATCAATCCCACACAAACAGTGTGACTGTAGGTACCAGTAATGGTGGTAACAGTGGTGTCTTATCTCACACCTCTACAGCAACAACAAGGCAATGTCTGACCCTTCCCGGAAGTTTCTTCTCAGCTGCAAGGAGAAGCTGAAGCAATCTGAGGAAAACAGGACCGCAGGTTAGTGTTTGGAATATGGAATTTGAATTATTTTAGATATACTCTTGTCTTTTATGTTTTGGTAGCCTCGTTACATGATTGCGTTATTTTGTGTAATTTTTGCAGCCTCACCTGCGCCTCTACAGACGTCCTCATTCTATGGCAGCAGATCAGGTGGCAAGGACTACACTCAAAGCCATTCTTTCCTGGACAGGTATAAAGCCAATGCTGCTGTCAATTTATTTTTTCAGCAATCTGTTACGGCAGGGGTCTCAAACCTCAAATGACAGAGGGGCAGATGAGAGTACAGTCTGGGGGGGGGGGGGCAGGTTTTTTAAATCTGTTGGCTTGCCTATCACAATTAGGGATGGGCATAATTAATCGACGATCGATTAATTGATCATTAAGAATTTCCTCGATGAAATAATTTTTTCATCGATTAAAACTAATGCATGTTCTGTTGCGTAGTGTGCGTGTAATTTATTTATTTTAGGGCTGTCAAAGTTAACACGTTATTCTATGAGATTATTGTGGCCGAGATTAATGCAATAAAATATTTGAACGCAGTTAACGCAACTTTGTTTACTTCCGGTGCGCGTTGACCCATGGCACGAAACTGCCGCGTGTCTGCAGTCAATTTAGATAGAAGAGACCGAGACGGTAGTTGAAGATGGAGAGAGCTGAGGGATTGTTGGGCGGAAAGTTTCTGTTTAAGAGGCAAAATGACAGAACAATCGACAAAACTAAAGTTGTATGTAGCATTTGTCAAGCTGAATGTAGCTATTACAGAAGCAGCTCGTCTTTAAGTTATCACCTTAATGCAAAGCACCCGACAGAAAGCAGTCCCAGGTTAGATGGTCGCCAACCCACACTCCACGACTTCTCTAGGAAATGAACTAGACCAGTCCGTGAAAAGGTTACCAACGCTGTAACAGTTTTGGTTGCTGGTGACTGTCGGCCCATCAACATAGTTGAAGACGGTGGGCTGACTGAGGTGATTCGAATTGCTTCAGGGGACAATTCTTACGATTTACCGTCGAGGGGCACCATTGTTTCTCGCATATATTCCTTGTATGACGGCGAGAGAGCACGAAAAAAATACAATTAAACAACCGTGTCTAAAATACACGCTGTCTGAAGTGATTACGCGTCTGTCTGAAGATTTAGTCTTGAGAAGAAAACAAACTTTTAATCACGATAAATCTAGATGAATGAATTTCAAAATGTGAGATTAATTAGTTAAAGAGAAAAAAAAAGTTGTGTTTATGAGCACCGGCTTCTAGCTGTCGGCTCCGCTGCTTAAGAGTACAGCAGCGCATATTTTCAAGTGTAACCATTGAACGGATCCCGTTTAACTGCCACAAGAGTTGTCCATCTTGTAAGTTTAACTGCCACAAGAGTTGTTCATCTTGTAACAAAAGATCTCAATGAGGAAACGTGCTGTGTTTTTTTTCTATTTTCACTGCATTTTAATATAGCCTATAAATAGTGAATTTTAATATAAAAATATTAATGATTAATCGAAAATCGATCGTTAATTCTCCCGACGATCGATTAAGACAATTTAATCGAATGCCCATCCCTAATCACAATACTGTAGATACCAATTTTGAGTGTGGCAAATTTACCATGTGTGATCAGTGGTACAATGGTTATTGTTGTTGAATAACAAGTAGCTTACCTGAGTTTCAATTCCTGGGCAATGAAAGACGCTCTTTGGATAAAGGTGTTTGTTATAGTTGCATTTTTGGATCACTGTCTCATTGATGACTTACATATACAGTAGTAATAGTGGGATAATGTCTTCATTGACGACTACAGCTATATTTTTCCTTCATACATGCACATTTTAAAGCAAAAGTGTACTGCACCACTTTTGTGTAGTTGGTAACAAGGCTGCTAACAAAACAAAGCAGAAAACTGAATAAAGTTTCAGCAAAAATCTGAATTTTATTTTATAAAATAAATGTATTTATAATAAATATATTTCAAGTGTACAATTTAATATGACTGTCAAAATGCTGCATCTTTCCATCTATAGTGATCTAAAATGAATAGTTTACTGATATGCTGATCATTGATGGTGCATAGTCTGTTGTTGTTCCTCGGAGCGACTTCCATGACAAACCAGCATGCTCAATTGCGTCACACAGTTGCTCAAATACATCCTTAGCTGTGGTACGACCTTGCATTATTTTTACACAAAGTTATTCGTCTTTCACTTCAAACTGGTTGTTAACACCGCAGACAAAAATTGCGAACTGATCATTATTATTAATGTCAGTGCTCAGTGCAGAATACGCACTGAAACTTTTACCTTTGACACACAGCTAGATTTATTTTCCGATAATGACCGGCGGACTATACATTATCCTGCTTATTATTCGGTTACTTGTCAAAGGATAGAAGACATTCCTCCAAAATACTTATTTTTAATGATTTTGTTGTATGACTTCCTCTAAGAAAAAATTGTTCTCCACGCGTATAGAACTTTAAAGTTTCAGGTGTTGCGTAGCAACCCATTACTTGTGACTTCAATTACGTTAAACAACTGGACTACTTGCGGAATGATATGAAAGATCTGAATTGGAAGCACAAAACCTGTTGCCAATGGCAGCGGTTAACGTTGGGGTGGCCCATTCAAATCAATGGAACTTTTTGCAACATTCTGAGGGGCCGGATCTGGCCCGCAGGCTGGGAGTTTGAGACCCCTGTGTTACAGTATAGTGGGTGAACGATGTGATTTAGATCTGACCTGTACATACCATTTGAAGTGACAGTTTATGGTTTGGGTATTTGTTTCAGGTCTAGCAGCACAAGCCAGTCTCCTTCCTCCAAAAGGAGCTTGTTGCCAAATCACTCCACTCCCGTTAAAAAGGTGCGTCCCTCACTTGACTACGGTGGCTGGAGCAAACCTAGACCATCCACGCTTACCCAGCAACAGCCTTCACTGCAGGGGTGAGAATTATTTCTATTATACATTCTATTTGTTTAGATCAGTTAGTAACAACATACAGGTCACAGTTTAATCCCAACAGTGTGTTGCATGATGTATATCCACCGTACTTGTAAATTGTAAATCCTATCAAAATGCAGGTTATAGTGTATGTGTTTTTTTTTTGTTTTTTTTTACATTTCTTAATTTCTACGTCCAGATTCTCCAACCTAGGAAACACGTGCTATATGAATGCAATCCTGCAGTCCTTATTTAGCCTGCCATCCTTCTCCAGTGACCTACTCAAACAGGGCATCCCATGGAAGAAGGTTCCCAGTAATGCCTTACTCAGGTAATGACTCCTTGGTGTTGCTCTTATTTAGCCTCCTTAAATGAGTGGGCTGTATGTAAGCATGCCTGGCTAGTGGCTAAGTCGATTGGGGGAAGTGTATTTAGTATGTTTGTTTGTTTGTTTGTACACCCCTACCTCCTCTCCCTCTGTGCAAGTAAACAAAAGGTTTGGCCCAGGTGGGAAAGGCTGAAGGCTACATGTAGCATGAAAACATTTATATGATAGAAAGAGTTCTAGGCTACCATTAGGGTCTCCATAAACAGCAATTGACATTTATGTTGCATTAACTTAATCGAAGCAAACAGACTCCTGTGGGTCTTCATTTATGCACTTGAGCTTTTGAGCTAATTGATAGTCTAGCCATTACTGTAAACCATTGGGTTTGCAACTGAGCTACTCGTTGAGACTAATTACAGGATATCCATGCTGACTCTGGGTCCGTTCATGGATTTGAATCTTTTAATCCAGGACTCTTAAAATGGATTGAGGCCTGTAGCTTGCCATTTTTTCACAAATTAAATACTTTTTACTGTCGTTATTTTAGCCTCCGAGAAGGGATTTTGAAAGTGAAAAACAGTGACAGTGGGCTTATGCAGCCGTCCTTTGATTTACTCTTTTCACCTCTTAAGGTACAAAGTAGTATTAAACTCTAGCTGGTTAGCATGCAAACTTTAGCAGATAATACAGTGCAGCAGGTGTTTTTGACATTATATCAAAACTGTAATTTCTTCCTATGCTATTGCTGTGTCTAGTTCAAAACTACAATTCCTACAGAAAACGAATTTATTTTTAAATGCACTTTGGGTCCCTTTTTGTTTTCCAGACGCTTTGCACATCTGCTTGCTAAAAAGGATATTTCGTGCCCAGAGGTGAAGAAAGATCTGCTGAGGAGGGTTAAGAACTCCATCTCCTCCACCGCAGAGCGCTTCTCTGGATATATGCAAAATGTAAGCATGTGTTTAAGGCTAAAATTAGGTTTATGCTTACTTTTGTTTATGTGTTTAGTATTTTGTTATAGTGGGTACAAAAAGAGCAGAGTAGAGGTTAATGTACTTTCACACAAGTACTTTTGTTGTGAAACAAACTACTTCAAATGTAGAATAATGTTTTGACCTGATTTAAAGTAACACTGGCGTTTCTGGAGCCGCCAGGTAGGGGGTTACTTTCTGCTGGACTATTCAGTAACTTGTTTGCTGTCTTGCACTTGCTTGATGTTTGACTGTGTTAGGAAAGGTGTTGACTCGCTAGTTCGTCATAAACAAAGTAAGCAAATTTCAACAGGTTTTGCTAAGTTCAGCCGCTAGCAAGACATCTCGTTAGCAAGCTTGTTGTAACATGCTTGGACATTGATGCTAGTAATAAGTGCTCTCACGTTGGCTTATTATCCATGTTATTGTGATGGCTATGTTGGCTAGCTTGCCAACAACTTTCCTAACAGTCAAACATCAAGCAAGTGCAACACAAGACAAAACAAGACAGCAAATAAGTTACTGAATCGTCCACCTGAAAGTAGCCCCCTACCTGGCGGCTCCAGAAACTCCATAGTGTTCCTTTAATAAGTTAAAGAGTCCATCTGTAGATGTCTGGCCCTTTTCTGTATCAATACACTAGTTGTCCTGGATGGAAATGTATGTTTGGACCTGGTAGGATGCCCATGAGTTCCTGAGCCAGTGTCTGGACCAGCTGAAGGAGGATGTGGAGAAAGTGAACAAAAGCTGGAAAAATGAACCATCTCCACATGACGAGTCTCAGAGTGCACGCTTGGGCGAGGAGGCAGACACCTCTCGTATCTACACCTGCCCTGTGGTGGTCAACATGGAGTTTGAGGTGCAGCACACAATCACATGTAAAGGGTGAGTAAGATGCTGCAGTTATTTGTCATAACGGCTGTAGATTGGTGTTGTTTATTTCCAGGAGGGAATGAGTAGCAGTGGAATAGTGTTGCAGTCTCCCTAAGCTTGCATGGCACATTTGCAGGTGTGGAGAGGTGGTTCAGAAGCGTGAGCGGTTCAATGACCTGTCAATCAACCTGCCGCGCCGGAAGAAGACTCTGCCTCTGAGGTCCATCCAAGACTCGCTGGACCTCTTCTTCAGGGTATGCGTTGGTTGGTTCATCACTACAAATGCTATTAGTATTGGGTTTGAAGTGGTGCATCTAGTCAAAAGTGTTCCAGACCCCTCACCATATTTGTTTCCACAGATGGAGGAGGTCGAGTACTCATGTGAGAAGTGCAGTGGGAAAGCAGCCACAGTCACGCACAAATTCAGCAGATTGCCCAGGTTTGTGTCTTGCATTCACTTGGTTCCTTCAACAATGCTTGTGTGATGACCACAGCATTAACCATCCATCATTAACTTTTTTTGCTTAATATTCCTATTTAGGGTTCTGATCCTTCATCTCAAGCGGTACAGCTACAATGCCCAGTTGTCTCTCAACAGCAAGCTGGGCCAGCAGGTTGTGATCCCCAAATACCTCACGCTGATGTCCCACTGCGCAGATTCCACACGGCCCCCCCTCAGTCTGGGATGGAGTGCACAAGCAGCTATGTAAGCACAGTCTGACAGCAATACCTAATACAAGATGTTTGTCCTTAAGCAGTTCTTTCTCGTGGGCCAGTGGGTGTGCATCTCTTTTTTTTGGTCCTAGACAGTTTTACAGTTTTGTTCCTGCCATGCTTTGTAAGGGGCTATTCTCTGTGCTGTTGTAGGTCACGAACACTGAAAACCTCGCAGACTGTGAACAACTCCTCACAACGGTCAGCTTCTGCTTCTGATCCCAACGGAAATGCACCTTGGTTTTAGTCTTTCTATAGGACTTTTTTTTTCTTTTCTTTTTTTTTAACAATGTTGTATTTCTTGTAACAGAAAAGGGACCCTTAAACCTTGCACGTCTACTTACACCATTCTGGATTCGGACAGTGAAGAGGAGCTCATCAGGAAGGTGGTGGTCAACCGCAAACATCGACTGAGTGAAAGCCTGGCTGATGACGAGAGATCCGAGGAGGTAAGCCTTTAATATCACATGGACCATAAACCATTGGTAGTCTGAATGATAATTGTGCCCATCCTGCCGTTCATCTACTCTTACCTGCACATTAAGGTGTTGTGTTTCTTCCGCTGTGTGGTTAGCCAATGTAGTAAGCTACCACTGAATGGGGTGCAGTAGAGTTGTACTGTATCCAGTATATTTTTCCTTTTTATTTTGTTATGCTTTTGTTGAATGTTCAGCTAGCTAATTCATGATTGAGAGCTACAGCCTGTATTTGCAGATTGTGCTAAATGAGTTCTGATTTGCCCTGATGTCTGCTAGGTCTCCCAGACTCAGCCCAGCATCCAGGCCGAACAGACTGACTTCACTGGCATCAGTGACGACGAGATGCTGGCGGCCGTGCTGGAGATGAGTCGCCAGGAGACAACGCTGGCCCCGCCTCCGCCTCCGGAGGAGGAGCCCACCAGTAGCCTTGACACGGGCTTTGGAGACGCCGATGGCCAGGACCTGACGAGCCACATGGATTTGGTAGAAGCAGACAAGCCATCGACAGGTATGCTTTGGTTGTTTTAGCATTGTGCCACATTGGAGTCCATGCCGTGTTGATTGTGGGGCTCATGCGGTTGATTTGAGTTTCTGCTGTGTTGCTTTTAGTTGCTATGCATGGAAAGTGCATGAGTTTTGGTAAATGTATTAGTTTGGGATGCATGGCACTTGTTTGGTAAAGAAACCAGCTAAATCTCTCAATTGAAATGTTGTATTTTTGTTTTGTGTTTTTGTTATAGATGTGCTTGACTCTTTAGATCTCACCATGGATGAGAACAAGGAGAACCAGACTCCAGACGTGCAGGGTGAGCTGGACTGGGTGCAGCAGTACAACATGGACCAGGAGAGGGAGGAGCAGGAGCTGCAGCAGGCCCTAGCCCAGAGCCTCCAGGAGCACGTAAGAGCCCGGTCACTTCAGCTTGGATGTCCTGTGTACTTCACACAGGCTTTGATTAGATATTTGACCTTTTGACTTCATTCTCCACAGGAAGCTTGGGAGATGAGAGAGGATGACGATTTGAAAAGAGCCACAGAGCTTAGTATTCAAGGTCTGTTTAAGTTGGAATCTACTCCTGTCATCTTTGTAGCATAGATATCTCCAATGGGTCTGCCATTTTTTTCCTGTTTTTTAATGAGTTTAGAAAGGCAGGATCCTCTCTATTATTTATTTATTTTTTTTTTTTTTTTTACCTTTGTAGAGTTTAACAACTCCCTACCCGAGGTGTTGTGCTATGATGATGACTCTGGGAATGAGGACGTGCTGGACATGGAGTACTCCGAGGCCGAAGCTGAGGACCTCAAGAGAAATGCTGAGGTGAGGGACAGGACAGAGATGTCCAGAAGAGTTTTCATTTGTACTTCATTATGTATGTTTTGAGTGCTTTGATGAGCATGTCTGCTTATCCCCTACCTCTTCCAGAGTGGAGATTTGGCCAACTCGTTCAGACTCATCAGTGTGGTCAGTCACATTGGCAGCAGCTCTTCCTCAGGTAAGGGTACTGACAGAAAACCGGTTGGGGTTCAACCATTCATATTTGGAATTGGTTTCCATTAGATGCTGTGCATCACGAGGGTGCCGTTTATTCTAATCCTTTCAAAATGACCCTTGAAAACCTTAAATTAGTCACTAGTATTATTAAATTGGGCCTGTAAGATGTCCTCTTGGAAGCAGCAACCTGTTGCAACAAAGCGTTCTAAAACTGGCGGGGTTCAGACCGCTAGGACCAATGACTGATATCTTGCAACAGCACCAACGTTTCCTTACAAGGCCTTTGTTGCTCCACTCGTTGCTGCCAGATATGAGCTAACCAGTTGGTTAGCTAGCAAAGTTAACCAACTAGCTGACTTTCCAACTGTCAGTCGATTAACTTTAGCATATGCTTTCTGACTGATGTACAGACACTGGGGTTTTTCAAACCAAATCAATAAGTAGTTCGCTGCCTCCCGTCTCTGACCAAAACCGCCATGATTCTGTGTCTTGACTAACTGAGTGACAAGTGTCACAAGTCATGAAGTAAACCTTGCAACTGCGAGTTGACACAATTAATCTTTTGCAACTGCATCAGTTGGCTTGCAACGATTAATTCACAGCACTACAACTTGTCTGCAACGTTCTACAATGGTTTTGTCTCGTCTTGAATCTTTGGTCTGATTTGGCCACATTTTATATACATTTTTTTTTTAAATTTGTACGAACAAAGTCTAATGCCACCTCTGACATACAATGGTGTAAATGACATTTGTAATAAGCCTTCTGGTGTTTTGCTTATAACCTATAACCTGCCACAATTAACAAACTTCTGTTAACCGTCCTCCTCTCTCAAAGGTCACTACATCAGTGACGTGTATGACATGAAAAAGCAGTCCTGGCTGACGTATAATGACATGGATGTATCGCGCACTCAGGAGTCTGCCGTGCAGAGAGACCGCGACCGAAGTGGATACATCTTTTTTTACATGCACAAGTGAGTAGTCTAGCAGTCTCCTCCCAAAGGATTGGTTTAGTTGTAGTCTTAGATGAGTATCCGAGGCCATTGGCTGACCTTGTTCCCTTGTTGTCTTTAGGGATGTGTTTGAGGAACTGTTGGAGCTGGAGAAGACGGGAGGCAGCAGCGAAGCGAGCCGCACTGTGCTGCAACCCCTCTGAGGGGGGCCGTGTGTGTGTGTGTGTGTGTGTGTGTGGACTGGGCCTCTGAAACCTCCAGGATGTCATCAGGTGGCTAAATGTGCAGCCCCTTTTTCTCGTACTACTGATCACCCGTCCACTCATCTACTCCGGGCACTTTTTCTTTCCCATCTTGGAAATTTAACACTGGTCAAAGTCTTGTGTCTTCTCGTCATGCTAGACTTGAGACACACACAGCTGTTTCTGAATCGTAATAGACAAATTTTGAATCTTTTTACTCATTTCTGGGTTGAAAATTGTTCAGCCCATATAAATATCTCATCCCCCCCCCCCCCCCGGCTTATCGCCAAACAATTGCCTTGTTACCGTAATTCTTCGGAACAGTAATCCGTTACCAGTCATGCATTAAGAACCTCATGAGCTGTGTTTGATTTTAGACAAAATGTCGGTCCTCCTTGTGAGCTTTCTATATAATTCTCTATAATAAAGATCTATTCTTGTATGTGTTCAGAGAAGGGAGATGGACAGTGTGAACTATATCTTTAATTCTATATGCAGATAAATATGGTGCAATATTTATTTGGCCTGCTGGCGTCTGTTTGTCCTTTAAAGATGGATGGGTGATTTCTGGTTAGTCATTATAGCTTTACCTGTGACTTTTTGTTTTATTCATGTTTTATAAGTTTTATTTTATGAGCTAAATTAATTTAGCTTGTCTTTTTATATATATTAAAATCATTCATACCTGTAGCTACAACTGAAAATGCCAGTAGTTCTTTTTTCCTTCTAGAGCTTT
Organism: Clupea harengus; assembly: GCF_900700415.2. Classification (NCBI taxonomy): domain Eukaryota; kingdom Metazoa; phylum Chordata; class Actinopteri; order Clupeiformes; family Clupeidae; genus Clupea; species Clupea harengus. The sequence continues at coordinate 29,493,880 of NC_045153.1, forward strand.
AACAACCGCCCACTCTTTGTTGAGTTGACCATTTCCAAAGAAACTTCTACACCAGATTGATTTTTCTTCTGTTCCGTTTAATGTTAGAACCAAGGGCCAGTAATCCCATTTTCCGGCTTGCTTTTACATTTCCTCTTTAATAAGATCTTTGCCTAGCTGCTCATAGTAAGAGTGTATTTAATGAACGGTGTGAGTGCATATAAAGTGTACAGCCACAATAGTATATAAGCTCTGTTCAATTGCCCAACATTAAGCTTTTAGCCTCCTGAAGCGCATTTAAATAAAACATGAGAAAAGACGCATCTCTTTTTGTGTTTAATTATCCGTTTAGGTGCACGTATCGCTTTGCACGATCCTTGACACATTAACACATAGATTGATCAACCTGACCTTGAGGTATAATGTTGTAGTAGAGCGGAAACAAAGTCACTTTACAATATCAGGGATTAGACCTTGTGGTCCAAGCTTCAAGTGATAACAGATGTTTGCCTCCCGGACAATATATTGTATAAAATTGTCAGCTTTCTTGAGAGTATTTCTTTGAAAGTGGTTCCAGCCGGCTCCCAGTCAGTCTGTTGAATTCTGCCAAAATGTAGCTTTCTCTCTGAAACATCTATCGAAAAACGAGAAGATATTAAACGAGATATTAAACCCTCGTGGTGGTAGTGCATCACAATGAAGTGAATTAAACGAGTACCTCTTTCCACTCCTCGTCTGTTTCGTGTCTGTATCCAAGTAAGTGACAAATTCCGTGAGCGGTGACCACCTGTGCAGAAGCATACTTGAGGTTTGAAAGAGGAGAACGCACATTTTAACTTAAATATTGAAAACTATTTTACGGTTTTGCTCACTGTTAACGTGCTATGAAAGTCTTGGGATGTCCCTTTACACTGTTGCATCACATATTCCACTCCAAGGAATACGTCACCGAGGTTGAGCTCGTCTCTGTGCAAGCCACACGGGAGTTTACCGGGTCTCAGGTCCTTCAAGTAGATCACATCACTTTACGAAATCCGTCCAATTCATTTATGAAGGTTACCAATGTTAAACGTATGACATATCGATTTGTCAAATTTCGAATTAACGTCTTACCTCGTAGAAAGGAAAAGATAATACATCGGTTGGTGTATTCTTTTTCCTGTAGATGTTGTTAATCCGTTGCATTTTACAGTTGTCAACACATATTAAACCCACGTCAAATTTCTGAATGCCCAAAATATGCCTCAACGTTTCTACATCTTTGCGTAGTCTCGCGCGCCGCACAGGCACCACGTGCTGGAGATTGCGAATAACTACACCCATGGCAAAAAGATGACCAGGCACCTTAGTGTTGCTAACCCCAAACGAAACACCGAACTTCTCACAGTATGTAACTCAAACAAACCATTTACAATGTCAGAATACTTTCCTCGAAATAGCCTACCAACACGTCGGGCACATTACTAAACAACTGGCAATCATAGACGAAGTATCAGGCGAAAACAGACTTGTCTAGTTATTGCCTCAGGTTGATCATAACTAAATAACGTTAGCTAGCTTGCAGTCTAACGTTATCTATCGTTGACTATGCAAAGGATGGTCGCTTTTTCATTAAATGTCACACACAAATCCGGTCTCCAACCCCCAAACAGTGCCTTAATGGACACATCCGAGCGAACTCTAATAACTTCGTATAAGGTTAAATGTCTGTCCTTTGATGAGACCCTGTCCTATTTGCCGGCATGTACTAGTGGACGACTGGTGAAGCACAGTGTTTTCCGTGATTCAAAAGCAGACGGACAGGAACCGGAAATTACCACAGTTCTGTTTTCATCTTTCTTCGTGCAGTATCAGATACGGTGTAAATTGTCTGGAGCATTCGGAAAAGAAAACGTCTCGAAATGGGTTAGTAATAACTACAGCAAGGATTGCAAAGAGAATGTGTAGTCGTTCATAAAGTTGAGTTATATTTGGTATAGTCGTAAATTGCAGTGGATTGCAGTAACGTTAGTCATTTCTTAAGTTAGAGCCATCGTCGCCAGAGACTTTTACTTGCTCTATAATTGTCCATGACTGTGACTACTAGCTACTAAGCTCTTAAAATAAATCGTTGTTAAGAAAAAATGGCCACACTTCTACATACATGTTTTGGATTACTTTATTTTAATAACCTATCAAGCCCATTGAAGTTAGCTAGCAATATTTATTGTAATATATTTTACTGTTTCTAATGTTACAGGTTATTTTGGAACGTCGGTGAGTTGAAGGAGTTGATGGTGTTTGTGCTGCACCTTTTCAAATCAAGGGAAGAGTTTGTCCTTGTCCTATTCTGACAATGAATCCATCTAATTTTTTTGCTGGCCAACAGGGTGCCTTTCAGGCCCCAAATAATGCCAATCGTGGCGGAGGTATTTTTCAGTCTTTTACACCGCAGGGCACAATTAACCCCCCACAGAATGTTAGCTTTGGACAGACGTCAACATTCGGCCAGTCATCTGCATTTACTCAGCCGTCAGCCTCTGTGTTTGGACAGACCTCTGGACAAGCCTCTGTGTTTGGACAGACTTCAGCGTTTGGTCAGACTCCATTT
>NC_045153.1:29496763-29521665 GCF_900700415.2 Clupea harengus
GAGGAGAGGGGCGGGAAATGCAGTATCACACACACACCCTCTTGGATGGGAATGTGACAGCTGTCCAGTTGGGGAGAGGATTTCTACAGATGGACCTTGGGCGGAGCACTCTAATGTGAGGGAAGGGCTCATGTTAATACAAACACTTTACAGAGGAAACAGTGTCTCTGCCATTGCTGTGTTCAAATTCATTGTGTGTTTTCACAGGAACTGTCGGTTTGAAGCAGCCTGCCTGGCTGTTGAACATGACAAGTAGACAGGAATGGGGCAACTTATCTTTCGTGCCCTCATGACATCAGCGTGTAGGGTCATTTCACTGCTTCTGCTTCTTGGCTTTGCTCTCATTGGCTGTTGCACCTCATTCCACTCACCCTGGCTGATAAGTGTTGTCCTTTAACTGTCAGATGAGGAAAAACAGCTGGAGGCATAACTCAGCTCTGGCCATGGAGGTTATGAACATGTTTGGTCAGTCCGTTCTGTCAGTGTGTTCAGTGTTCATTTGGGTCAACAGAAACTGACACGCAGAAACGCAGACACACAGACACAGACACACGAACACGGACAGACACACGCACACACAGACACACGCACAGACACGCACACACACAGACACACAGACACGCACACGCACAGACACACGCACAGACACACGCACAGACACACGCACACGCACAGGCCCATCCCATTCATCCTCCTTCCATCTGCTTACTAAGACACACAGCAACAGAAGGTTCATGGTTTCTCCGTAATGGGGTCTTGTGGGATTTTACTGTGGACTAGTGGAAGAGCAGACATTTATTACCTTGCCTGGTCTTCTGTCAAGCTCAGTTCATGTCCTTGTGCGTGGAGGAAGATGGTGGTAAATCACTGTGACCAAAAAGCTACGGCAAAACAGCAAATCACTGTTCATCGCCGTTACATGCCGCCACTGTGCTTTGTTGAAGAAGGACTTGTCCTTGTGAAAATGAAGACATTGGCTGTATGTTGCTTGCCATGACCACTCAAATGACTTCTCTTAGATTTCTATTGATTCATTCAGTGCCATTGCTGCTGTTCAGCTGTGGTGGTGATGGGCAGATTGCCCTCCTCAGTTGTCAGCCTCAGAACATTGCTACAACCCATATGCAAGTCATAGTCAGATAGTATGCAGGGCCATGGCATTTCAGTGGAGAGTTTATGTCACCTTAAAATAGACCACATGCTATTTCAATTCTGCAAGCCACACTTGGGGGACCAGTGACAATGTTTAGATAGAAGTTACGTAACATGCCAGTGCCCTTAATGAATGGTGAAACAAGCACAATTACTCCGGGTGTGTGGTTCAGGTACACAGCTGCTGCCAGTCCAAGTGTGTGAACATTTGAGTGCAGAGAGCAATACTTCCATGTAGGTTCAAATACACAGATGCCACTGTTTGCCAGCCCTGGCTGAAAGCCCTTTAAAGCTACCTTGTCTCAACAGACTGGTGTGTGAAAAAAAAGGAATACTGTCACCTGTGTATTTTCTCTGAGCGTGAGATTATTGTGTAGTGCAAAAGGGAACAATTCTGAAGAAAACTTAAATCAATTGTTATGTATTACAGAATTTAAATTGTATTCTTATTTTATATGAGGCCTTTCTGCTCACGATGCAGCAAATTGTTGTGAGCAAACATGTTTACTTCAAATGAAGAAAAAAAAATCAACTCTAATAATAGTAACAGCTGCTGCTCGGCATCTGCAGAACAATGATTTAGATCACCCATGTGAAAAAGTGAATTACTGTATGCAATGTAATCTTGACATATTTTGCAGTGAGAAGCGTTGTTATATATTTGTTATCTTGAAAGATAACGAGTGTACTTTCTGGTCTGTGACTTACCAAAAATGTGTTCAGCATTCCAGTTTGAACACCGTGTATATTAGGTGCTAAACTCGATGGATACTGCAAGAAAACTGATTGACTGCAGCTCTGACAAAATATCACTGGCTCTATTGAGGAAAAACTTGAGACATTTCGCATACATTCTTATTATTGTGGTCAACTTCCTGTTCAGTCTACCTTTGTACACCAAATGACTAAAAGAGTGACACTGCATATTCTGCCCCATATTGATCTCTCTCAAGGTCCCGGCCATTTGATTACCCATCTGGAGCTGACCAAAGTCCTGACCGACGGGAAACTCTAGAGGCTTTCTGAGACTTGTTTCCATTTACAGCATATCATCCATAAAAATGGTTATAACCTGTACTTGACACAACCGCAGCCCTGGACATCTGTAAATAATTCAAGAGGAAAAACAATGTGGAGCCAAAAAAAACATGAAATAAATGCATTTCTCTGACTTCCGTATTTTATTTGTTGCACCTCAAAGTTACCAGGACAGAATCAGAGAATTGCATACACAGAGGTGTTGTGTGTCTCATATGCTAACTTTCACTGCAAACAAACAAATAGAGCAATGTAACATGGCTTCTGTTCCCACAGAGATCTCCGCTAATTCCTCTGGCAGGCCCAGAGAAAGGCCAACACAGTCACATCGATTCTTACCTTGCCTCTGAGAGGGGACTAATTGACTTACAGTGTGGATCAATTCATTAGCTGGCCTGAGAGTAACAAGGGAGCTCATCTACACCTCCAGCCGTAAAACATCCTCAGCTACCTGTAGTATTTGGATTTGACTTTGACCCTTTCTAATTTACACATATATCAGATATCTAAGTCATAGCCACCCTCCTCCCTCTCATTTCATAAAGGTGTTGAAGAGAATGTAACATGTGGGACGCTGCAATGACTCCTTGGTCTCTGCCGTAACACTACAGTGGTTCCTGGGTCCGTGAAGAATTGCCAGAACCCAGAACTGTTAGCCCATGATGAATTGCCATTACTGAAATTCTACATGTGAGAGACTTCCCACAGCTTCATGATGTCTGCTGCAAGGAGAACATCAAACATGTCTAATATCACTGTGTGCACTGACTACTAAAGCACAGTTTCTTTATTGAACATGTTCAGTGTACAGTAAGTTTTCATCTACTTCAGACCATGTTATATAACTTTCAAATGTTTTGAGCAGTGAGGACAGAGACACTCCCAGATAACAAATGCCATTTTCTATTTTTTTTTTACAAAATATAAGCAAACCGTATCAATCAAATATAAAGCACTAGGTGGTCAGTCCTCATGGATGTCTGCCGTGTAAGTGGCACATATCAATCTGGGCATTACCAGCACAGGAAAGGGCACTGGTTCTGTAGTGAATGGCACCATGCCTACTTCCACAAAAGGCCATGATGAGGGTGGCATGTGGGACATGCGATGGTCCCAGAGGCTTGCCAGGACAGTGGTGCTACAGCTTGAGGTCACGCTCCCCCAGGGACTTGAAACTGTCCTCCACCGACTGCTCTGAGACTTCCTCCAGGGTGCCTGGCTGCCACTTGGGGCTCTGGTCCTTGTCAATTAGAACTGTGAATTTAGAAGTCAATGGAGTGACAGATCAGTAACTCTAGGATGGTGGCACAGGGTGGAAGCAAAGCAACACATTCACTGCAACGACCTTCTGGTCAATAAACCAAAGAACCATAGCGTCTATGGAAGCCACAGACTCTTGAAAATTTGTGCAACTAGTAAAAATGACAGATACTCAAGGGGCCGTGACTTAATAGGACAACGAGCACCACAAACGGGCTTTGCGCATTACATGACACAAAGCAGGGTGCAATCAAGCATAAATGGGTTGAGTAATTGGTGTGTGTGGCGATCAGCCAATCACAAGGATTTAACCCATACTTTATTCATATTTACACGGAGCTCAGTAATTGTTCTACAGTAGAGCAAACCACAAATTTATGGTCGCAAATGAAGCGGTTTACACCAAAGAGATGTTCTTGTGCGGGAAGTCTGCCCAACATTAAATCCTTCTGAGGTTTAATGGAAAAGGGTGTTACTTTGAGCGCAAAAGCAACAGTGTCTGTGAGCTGACACACCCCAGCATGACCCGCTGATCCGTACATGTTTGCGCTTAGAAATCTTGCTCATGGTAGGAAATTAGCTAAATGATCTTGGCAAGTTATTAAATTAGCTTATTTAGGTCATGTGCAGCGGACTTTGAGTGTTGCCAGCCACATGGAGACCCAAGGAGTTATTGTTCAGTGTTTGTGACAAAAGACCTGAGACGGTAGTGCTGGTTGCTATTCTGTCTGTGATACTCTTGGAGTCATTTTACTTGTAAGGTCAGCTTGGTTGCAAAATATCTACACTACCATGTTTAAGGAAAAACATAATGGATACTTCTGTCAATTTTAACCTCTCCAAAAATATGATTCATAAATGACATCTTTTGTGAGGTGAAGGACATGACCATCTTACCTGCTCTAACTCCTTCATAGAAATCTTGACCTTTCTGTAAAAAAGAAATCAAAGATAATACACACACACATCTGAAATTAAAGAGGAATATTATAATCATTTCAACAGCATATACCCTTAAAATACAAGTACTCCTAAATAACCACCAATCACTTGTGCCAATGATTACATTTTGTTGTAGGTTTTTTTTAAGAAATATTTTTTGGGGCTTTTTCTGCCTTCATTGACAGGACAGTGTATAGTAGACAGATAAGGAGTGGGAGAGATAGAGATGGCCTCAGGCCGGACTCGACCTGGAGTCCTTGTGTCTGGTGTGGCCGCTGCGTCACGTCTCACCCTAGACCATTTCATCCAATGATGACTGCGGGAGACTTTGGGAGACCTACCATGCAGGCTTGGGTCAGCCTGAACTCCATGATCAGCACCTCCTGTAGACTCATGGAGGCCCCGTGCTGCAGCTGTTTGAGCGTTAGCTTCATGGACGTGGGAGACATTTTGGAGAGAGTCTGTGAAAGGAAACGCAAACAAACAGAAGGGTAAAAGAAAGACTCTGGCCGTTTCTAACACATCTTCTCCCCTCTCCGTTGCCACTGAGGAATGTTGAGGCGAGATCACACCGCTAGATTACGTAGCGGTACACCAGGGCCAGGACACTCACGGTCGTTTTTGCTGTCAGACTTATTAAGATACAAAATGGTTAATCCCAAGATACAGTTGTAAATGAGTATAAGGTGACACGGTATGTTGACTCTCTGAATCGGTCAAGGGTCACTGTTCATCTTTATCTAGTCCAGGCATTCTTCACAAAGCAGTGGAGATAATGACATAATGCACTAGTAGTCAGGGACCAAAGAGAGACAAAGAGGACACCTGACCAAGCACTTCATTTAGCTAAATTAACAGTATTATAAAAGTAATTAAGACTTGATTAAGTTTAACCCCATTAAAATGATATATATTCACCACCATCATTATTATTACCTTCCCTTGAGGCTTGGACCTGGAGGAGCATAACACTAAATGCTGATATGACGATCTCTGCATATGCGTATGAACAGAGGATGCTAATGGGGAATGGGAAAGGGACAGAGCAGAGCAGAGCAGAGCCATGGCAGCCACCCTCCTCCACTTCTTCAAAGCTGTGACAGCTGACAGGGTTGGACAGAGGGACTCTGCCTGTAATATCCAACAGCTTTGGCTGGCTCCAACAGATGTGCTGCGCCAGGCAGGCAATGAGAACACCTGCCCCTGCACAGCCACTTCACCTTCCTCTCGCTGAGCTTGTTTTTAATCATCAAAACACACAGAGCCTGTTGTGAGGGCAACCTTACAGTGATGCTTAAGGAGCTCTTCCCCCGTCATACCATTCAGTAATGTCCAACAGACAACAATCAATGACTCTTCACTCCCAGTAGATCTATTCAAAATCACCCTGTAGTCTTGCAGATATGCCCCTTTCTGGTATCTGAGCAACTTAAGACAATCTGATTACATGTACAAACCATGATAAACAACGATTTTCTGTTTATTTGAATTTGAACAATAAAGTGTTTTCAAATGGAGGCGACTGTTAAAATGACACTAGAAATGCAGCAGGCCCACAGGCTAACATTGGACAACAAATTATTTTTTTTATTCAAGCACAGCAGAGATGCGAGTCCGAGCACAAATAGGCTTTCTTCTACTAATGACTTCTAATTTGATTCAGCCGGCATTACGCAACTCTGCATGCGGCGGTGTGGCACAACAGAGGGCTTCTGGAACAGTCAGTGCAGGACAGAATACAACTGGCCTCTTCTCTCACCCATTCTCAAACCTTTATCTCTTAACCTACCTCAGCGCGGGTACGGTAAACATAGGTGTTTTTCAGCACCTTTAGCTTAAGCCAGGAGGATAAGCCTAACCCTATTAAGAGCTTACAGTTTTTAATGAGACGGTCATCACAAATGTGCCTCCACTAATGGTGGTGGGGGGGGGTCAAGCCTTTGCAGACTGCCGGGGGGAATCGTCAGCCTTTCAATGTTATCCACAGCAGCTAATCGTTTCGCGGCTCTTAAGCATCTAGTGGTGCTTACAGTTCTCTGGTTCCCTGGACCTGCATATGACTTACATTTGCATTTTCTTGGTACATGTGCTCAGTTGGCAGTGGAACCTGTGACCTTGGCACTGTGAGCTCTAGACTCTACTAGCTCGTCTAGAGGGAGAGTCAACAAAATAACATGTTCCTCCATACCAGCTGCTGCTGCTGGTGGTGATTCACAGATCCGTGACAAATAAGTGAAGCTAAAGTGGACCTCACACAAACTTGTTTCTATTCTTGGGTTTTGTGGAAATAAAGACATAACTGCCTCAATATACAGTCTGTGTTAACATGAGTTAGTGACAGGAAGGTAGGCCCAATTGGTTGTTGTTCTATTTTGTTGTCCAGATGTGCGTTTTATCTTGGCAACAGCTGGAACCCTCTTTGACATTGACAGGAGGTCACATAAAGACCCACAGGGCATGACGTAGTCTGTGATGGTTCACAAAAATGAAGAGTGGTTTAATCGTTCTATCAGATCATTATTCTACTGCATTCTCTTTTCTTCTAAGCCCACCTCAGCCTGCTTCTTGGCGAACGGAGAGCCGTCCTTCTTCAAGTTCTCAATGACCCCCTCCACACTGCTGGCATCAAACAACCTGCCATGAAAACACAACACAGTGGGATAGAGAGGACACATGAGATCTTCTGATGATTGAGTAACACTGACTATTTCTATACAAACTTCACAGCTTGGGTGTGATGTGACGCTTCACACAAACCTAATTCGTAGCCCCCTCTTAAGAAGTGAAATCAACTAGAAAGCACGCAGGCAAATGTCACATTAGTATTTACATAAATAATTTAGGTCTGCAACACAGCCATAGTTACATGGCACTCTGTGCCAGGAAATGTAAAAGAGCAAAGTTTGATAAGGCAGACTTTTCCCCCAAAGGCAACCGAACAACACAGATAAACCATGCACTTTAGGGTACCGCAATCAGCGGATTGTTCTTTGAGACATTGAGTAATGGTACACGTAAGCGTTCCAAATGGCTTGTGTTGCACTACCTGGGAACCTAACGGAAGGAACATGCCCAAGGCTTTGTTGTGTTGCGTGCTTTTCCCCTGTAAAACGGCTAGATTGTGGTGTGCGTTTAGCATCCCAAATCAGTTTTAGAGTGTGACCGCTGACGTCAGTTCATTTCTCCCTCCCTGAGGTGATCCAGTTTCATGGCTTTGTTTCGTGAGCCTGCTCACGCTGAGGTAAAGGGATGTCTCTACTTGAGCTCTGTCAATTCCACATGCCTAAAATAAGTCTACTGAATATCATTACAAGTGCTTGATACATTGGATCGCTCAGAATTGCAGTATTGTGGGACCTTGCAGGTTATTTAATCCACACATTTTGTGAGAGCACTTCTGTTATTATTCCCCCTCACCTTCCCCATTAGTCAGACATTGCACTGACTACGGAGGCTTTAGGTTACTAAAGAAAAAGCAAAGTCTTATCTAGCCGTCTTTATCCTGGTACATCGTCTAAAAATGTTATTTTCCCCCTGTTCTTGTCTTCGTAACAGGCAATCACATATTTAAAAGCAAAGAGAGCAGAGAGAAATCAAGAATAGACTAAAATAAGTGATGTGTGAAGTTTGGATGGTTTACCTATTGATGGCTTCCATGTGCTGTTCAAGGGCAAAGGGTTTGTCTGCATCAAGCCCACTCTACAGGGAAAAAAAATACAGGTCAGTTATTCTGTGCGTCTGTGCGTCTGTGCGTCTGTGCGTCTGTGCGTCTGTGCGTCTGTGCGTCTGTGCGTCTGTGCGTCTGTGCGTCTGTGCGTCTGTGTGTATTTTGTATTGTCAGACTGTGTACTATATTTGTCAGATCACACAGAAAAGGTGCCACACTTAGGCTGCCCTCTAAGGATTCTCTCTGAGTGTGCGTCCTCTTCACATGCAGAATGGCGGCACATTTAGGTCCAGTCACTCGGCAGACTATTTCATCCCTAGGGGCTTACAAGTTAAGTACAATGCAAGCAAATAGCTAAGCAAGGAAAAAATATGAATAGCAACGTTGACAGCCAAACATACTGCAAAACTGTGTGCAAACACACACACTCCACTCTTTTTCCCATCAAACAGAGGCCCTGGTCCAAATCAACTGGTACTGCCAAGGTCTAGGTCACTTATCACAAAAGAGCTGTGTGTTTACATTCTACTCATGCTTGCTTAATGTGGGCAGCATTACAGTCTGGGATGAAAACATGTCTTTCCCAGGATAAACTGGCTGTGCTAGAAAAAGCTTGGCCATGAATCAGTAAATAAATCTCAGATCATTAAACTGGATCATGTTGTAACCTGCAGTCGATCAACACTGATAACACATTCTTCAAAATGAAGGGGGGAAAAAAACTAAAACAACGCTCTTGGATACAGAACCACAAATTATACATCTACAAAATCTACAAAGGAGTAAACACAGAAAAAAAACCTGTTCAAACTAAATGGAGCCGGCTAGAGACAAGGCGAAATCTCAGGAGCAGCCTTATTCGAAGGGGGTTTTCACACAGGCACATACATTTCACAGGGCTGCTGATTAGCGACAGGTCACCCTTTCAAGCTGCTGGCTGATGTAGGGCTGCTCTGAGTCAGAGCTTAATCTGCACTCTGGCCCTCTCCTCCTCTCCTCCTCTCCTCCTCTCCTCTTGAGCAAACATTACAGGGCCACTCACCCTCACCAGGAGGAACTGCAGCAGCAGAAATATACTACATAATAGCAGCCCCATATAAAACACACAAGCAGAGTACTGTACTTTGATCTTTGAATTGAATGGTAGATAAGATGAGGGTAACACATTACAGAAACAAACAGACATTAGACCCACACCTTCTCACTGGTAAATATAATCCACTCAAAGCCACTAATGGAGACACTGAAGTCCAATTAGCTATTTCTTAGGTAAACCACTTTGTCGTGTCAGTGTCGAATATCTTACCTGTTGCTGGTGCAGGTCCAGTACTTTAGCCACATCACTGATTGAGGGAGACTTCAGGTCAACCAGATCCTTTTCAAGGGCGGCAATCTAGAGGGAGAGAAACACAAACAATGTACTACAGTGCTTTAACAGAAGTTACAACACACCCATGGTGTCATGTAATGAGCTCAGCTGTATTACAGCTGGTGCTGGATGGTCAAAGGAATTACATGTACAGTACATGTCTGACAGGAAGACTAAACTGGACAGAGAAGAATGGAGAAGAGACAGGTGGGTAGGCCAACTGACAGACAGACAGACTGACTGACTGACTGACTGAGACAATCAGGGCATGACGGCCACTATTCTAGCAGGCAATTTTATGACTGTGACCTACAGAGTAGAGCTGTTCTCTCATACCAAGACTGAATAAGGCCTGTACTGTTCAGGTCATTCTACCCATCACTGGGATCTCTGGATGCCCTTTGCTGGATGATTTCACATATGTTCCTTTAGGCTCTGGCTGTTCGCTTTAACACACGCCCCCTCTCTGCCTACAGGGTGACCTGTCCTGCTGGGGTTTCCTGGTGGGTTGCCCTTGATCAACACTGCTGAGTAGACCTATCACTGCATGACTCCCTCTCCAGCAGGGCCTGTTCTTGGGATGTTCCCTCATTTCCTCTTCAGGAGCACATGGAAAGGCAGCCAAATGCCGCAACTTTTGCCTGACTAGGTCCTGGCACATCCTGCTAGCGCCCCATCAGTTGGCACTGGCTGCCGGTGACTCAGCAAACGGATCTTGGGCAGTGCCCACCTCTTGGTGTGAACAACCGTGACGTACCTTCTCCGACTCCACAAAGTGTGTGGCCACCCCCGCCCGCAGCACGTCCCGGCCGCGGAGACGGAAGCCGGTCAGGGCCAGGAAGAGACCCAGCCTGCCCTGAAGCCTGGGCAGGAAGTAGCCACCACCAACATCGGGAAACAGGCCTAAAAGGTGAAAGATATACACAAAAGAGGGTCACATATGAAGGGCTTGGGACATTCAGTGGTAAGAGGTGCTTGTTCTTGAAACGTTCCCACCCCTGCCAATTCATAGTAAACCACACAGATAAACAAACTCCGACGGCAAAACCCCTCACTTCAACAACGGCATAGAATGATTGATTCCAACAATAACGTTTACAGGAAATCATAATAAGCTCTGAACTCGGGACATCCTTCATCCTGTAGGTGTTTATATTCCTGATAAATAGAGCATAGGTCCCTCTCATTCACAGAGCTGAGGCCCACAGCAGTATTAGGAGGGGCCCAGACGAGCTCAAAGGAGCCCAGCGTCTCACAGTCGACGAGGAGTGAAAAACTGCTGAATTCAGGCGCCTGTCAGAGGCAGTCTGTGCCAGCACTGAAAGCTTGTACTGACAACATCCAAAGGATCTAATGGAAAACAATATGGTTGACCTTCCAGTAATTTCATGTTTAATACCCATTAGACACTGAAGCCATAGTTACCCAGTAAAGGATAACTCTGTCAGCCAATTTAGCTGCAAATCCATTTATGCGATCACCACAACTATGAGACAAATATATCGGGTTTCGACACTTACATAATGCAGGGCTGGGGCTGAACAAGCGGGCTGTTTCAATTTTCATGTTTCAAATGCGATTTATCATCGTATTACGGGATTTGATTCATAGAATGCTAAAATATCACACTCTGGGAAGAGCCAATTGGTAAATGATACAATGTTTTTCAGTGAGCAGTGAGAAGAGGATCCCTCCGCCCCTTCCCCTCCAAAAAGAACAAAAAAAAAAAACATGAAATAACATCTCTCCCAATATGGTACATTAAGGAGAGAAGTGGTAATGAGAGATTGGGATAGAGGATGGAGGATTAGGGCCCATGACCTGATTCTGGGCTGGAAAATGTAATATCATAAATGCAGATTACAGGGCGCTGTTCATCCACTTGCTTTGTCCCACCACAGGGGCAGTTTAAGACACCAAAATCCCTTAATCCCCACCACTGAGGGGGTTAAGGCAGTGGGGGTAGGGCCTGTAACCAACGGAAACACAGATGGACAGCACATTGTGCAGGAGGATTTTGGTCGATTCCCTTCCGGACATTCAGGCAAGAGAGTGAACACCACACTATATATAGAGAGTGAATAACACACTTTACATTTACATTTACATTTACATTTAGCAGACGCTTTTGTCCAAAGCGACGTACAATGGAGAGAACAGTCAAACTAAGAGCAATAAAGAACATGGTGTAACAATAAATACTACTTTACATAAGAATTAGAAAAACGACACACACACACACACACACACACACACACACTATATGAAGAGAGTGAATAACACACACACACACTATATGAAGAGAGTGAATAACACACACACACACACACACTATATGAAGAGAGTGAATAACACACACACACACTATATGAAGAGAGTGAATAACACACACACACACACACACACACTATATGAAGAGAGTGAATAACACACACACACACACACACACACTATATGAAGAGAGTGAATAACACACACTATATGAAGAGAGTGAATAACACACACACACACACTATATGAAGAGAGTGAATAACACACACACACACTATATGAAGAGAGTGAATAACACACACACACACTATATGAAGAGAGTGAATAACACACACACACACACACTATATGAAGAGAGTGAATAACACACACTATATGAAGAGAGTGAATAACACACACACACACTATATGAAGAGAGTGAATAACACACACACACACTATATGAAGAGAGTGAATAACACACACACACACACACTATATGAAGAGAGTGAATAACACACACTATATGAAGAGAGTGAATAACACACACTATATGAAGAGAGTGAATAACACACACACACACTATATGAAGAGAGTGAATAACACACACACACACACACTATATGAAGAGAGTGAATAACACACACACACACTATATGAAGAGAGTGAATAACACACACTATATGAAGAGAGTGAATAACACACACACACACTATATGAAGAGAGTGAATAACACACACACTATATGAAGTCCTGAATGCGTCTGGTGACCTGCTACAGCCTAAAGGGAGGCGGGTTACTACGCCTTTCACACAGCAGTTGGCACATCCTGGTTGGCGTCTGCCGCAACATATAAAAGAGAGCGAGGCGTTGGTCTAGCCACAGAAAATGGAGCCTGAATTAATTGCAAAATGACTGACACTAATGCACCGTCAAATGTGAATGGCACGTCATCTTGGCAACAGAGCACTTGCGAGCATAATCCCATAATTAAATTCCGCATATCATTCCGGAAGGAAGTGAGTAAATACGAAGAGGCGTTGTGCCTCCAGCAGACCTAGCACAACCCAGGAGGAGGCAGCTCCCAGTCATGACCAAGCAGCACCTCACACTGAGGTGACAGCCATGACAGGGCAGAGACGCCTGGAGCACCAGGGGACAGAGAGGCGTCATGCTTGTCCTTATGTTTGTGCTTAGCTTAGCTCTTAGCTCTTAGCTCTTAGCTCTTAGCTCTTAGCTCTTCTGTGTAGTAAGGCTGGAGATCCTCTCATGGCAGACTCAGCATTACTGTGGACACACAGCTCTTCTGCTCTGGAATCTAGGCCAAAGGGGCTGTGTGTGTGTCTGTGTGTGTGTAAGTGGAGGGGAGGGGGGGCTATGAGGGTGGGAAGTAGGTGGTCCGAGGGGGGGCCAGATAAGGCCAATCATTCCGTCTGTGGGAGAGCTATATAGGGGTTAGGACTATTCCTGGAGTCCTCAGACCCCTCGGACCCTCACTGGGCTTTAGGTGAAAGTCAAAGGCACCCCCCTAGCGAGACACTACCACTACTAGTAGTACCCTGTGACGGGGCACCTGTGTTTAACATACCCCCAAAACAAACAAACAAACACAACTAATCACAGAGATGAATTTAGGTACTTGTTATTCTTCCATGAAATTCTCTCTCTTGCATTCTCCCTAAAACCTTCATGACCTAAACACTCTCCAATAACGAACATAATGTGTAGAATAAAAGACTGTGCACTACCTCATTTTTGAACCAGAAAAGCTCGGCATCTGCACGGAGCACAACCATTAAGCTCGATCAGAAGCAAAGAGGATTAACCTACTCTTTAAGCTTGGGGGGGGGGGGGGGGGCGGCGAGAGACGCCGCATGTTTTAATGGCATTAGAATGACTGACAGCCATTCAACACACATATTCCCTCTCCTACGCTCTCCGTGGAGCTGGAGCCCAGGGTTCTCTGATGTACAGCTGTCTAAGGGGGGGGGGGGAGGATCTGAGTGTGAGGATGGAGGCGCTGATCCCTGGGATCTGGTTATGGAGCCTCTGCACGTGTGCTGCTGAGGTGTGGGCCTGCATCGCTGATGAGGGACAAGGACGAGCTCCATTCATCACAGATCCACTGATCTATGCCGTGGCACTGAAAAAAAGACTTCACTCGATGTGAAGCAACCTCAAGTTTTTAACCAGCTCTGGGGAAGGAATGCAATGCTCTAGACTGACAGACATCGGTCTCATTTGAGAGCTACAGCATTTGAGAACAAATCGTGTTAGGGTAAATCTGGAGACTGAAGCCCCTTCTAAAAACAAACAGGTCTGATACACAATACAACCTCTACTAAGTGCAAGCAGATTACTGAGTCCCAAGTCTGTGCTCCCGAGAATCACGAGTTTTGGAAAGCAGGAAGCATGGATGAATAATTCAGGAGGACTGTTGCAGCTTTGGGTTGCTTACGGAGAAAACATCCAAACAGGCAGAGTGCCACAACCCAAATGCTGATTCTTGTGAACATTGTTGATCTCACAAAGTCAAACCCCTTTATGAAACTCTCAATATGCACCAATTAAGCTACAAAGACTCTAATTGACAACAAGCAACACTTCTGGCAAGTAGCTCACAAGCAACACTTCTGGCAAGTGGACAAAAAGTGAGGTCGACTGAGGACGTCTTACATTCAAGCAGCCAAAATGGTATTCCTAATAAAGCAATCTTTGTGTGGTTATCAACTGAGATTATTAAACAAACAGCAGGGGCAGCATGTGAATATTTCCAGTGCCCAAAAGGGAATACTTCAGTGGGTCACACAACTCCCCTTGAAAAGCAATCTGCCCTCAATAAAATCTCTGCACAGGCCAGACAACAGGAATCTGACATGGCATCTCCCTCAGATGGCCAGTGCCAGAGTCCAGCATAGCTGGGCAGCAGACACAGTGAACTGAAGGGGATAAAACAGGGGTGTGAACGTGGGTGTGAGAGGATGCCAGGGTGGCATGTGCCAGTGAGTGTGTGGCAAGCAATCCACTCCGAGAGAGTTCTATGTTATATCTTCCGCGTGGGCAGACATCTGAATGCCTTCTGCTTAAAAACACCTTGGGTGGCAGATGGACCACCTAAATTGTGCCTCTCAACACGATACAAACAAGACTTCATGTTTATAATGAACGTAAACACAAGATTCTTATGTGATATTTCAGGGCCAGATTCCATGAAGAAGTGGTTGTCTAACGATTATGACCTTGGGTTTAAAAGGGCACATTGCGCAACCAATAGTTGTGTAAAAGACTAATTGCATCATCACCTCTAGCTAGAGCCCATCTGTTGGGTTTCATGATTAGCTAACAAGAATAGTTCAGAAGGCTCTAATTCTCTGAGGAAGGGAGTAGGCAACTTTACTACTAAGGGCTTAAGTATAGTACACAATGTTTGAACGCACAAACGCATTTGTGTTTCTAAAGTACACTAGTTTTGCTGTTGCAGACATGTCTCTCAGTGCACAAGTTTTATCACTCAATCACAGCATATCTCCACATCGTGTGAATGATTGTTATTTTTTACAGGTCTATAGTTTTCCCTGCCCCTTCATAACCTTCACAATCTAAATAACGATAGCTACCCACCTTAAAAAAACATTGCTGGTAATCTAATCAGTTCTGATTCACTGAAGCATGAAATAAAATAAACTCATTTTATCAGTGGGTCTCCAGTAGTTTTATTCCCGTCTGCTGAACGAATAAATAGCGTAAATTGATTTTGTTTTTGTTTTTCTCTTGACTATGACCAGTGCCTTAAAACTGGCATGCACAGTCAACGCACACACACACACACACACACACACACACACACACACACACACACACACACACACACACACACACAACATAGACCATCCTGGTGACTGGTCATGTGCACTGTGCGCGGACCTAAATGTAGCCACGTCCACTGAAGCATACTTCCCCCTTAGAGAGACATAATGCTGACAAGGGCTTGCTTACTTCTGATCAAATCATTTCATGGACTACATTAGCTACTTGTATAATCAATTCATTAAAGGGTGCAGGTGCTGTGTTATTCAGGAGAAATTAAAATTCCTGTTCTAATTGGTCAGTTGCGGTCAAGTCTTTGGGACATTAATCTATGACCCCACAGCAACATATGAAGCTCAGTTTGATGAAACTACATGTGAAAAAGCTGCCCACACCCCCAGCGCCCATCTCAGAGTGACTGAATCTCCTCCAAACCCCCGTGGGCTCCATCAGTCTCTGCTGCCTGCATGGTGGTCCTCCCATCACTCAGTGCACTGGGCTCCACTCACGCTGGGCTCCACTCACTCCAGCAGGAGACTCTCCTGAGGCCCACACCAGTGGCTTATCACACTCACTGCATTATTAATGCCACACGCAAAACCACCACACCAGGCTGGACACAACCCAGCGCTGTCTGAGGCGGGGGGGGGTGTGTGTGTGGGGGGGGGGGGGGGGGGGTGTATACACATAAGTTCTTACCGATGGCAGTTTCTGGCATGGCAAAAAGCGTCTTCTCTGTGGCCACTCGAAACCGTCCGTGAACTGACAGGCCAACGCCCTGCGAGAGAAAGACAGAGAGAGGGAAAGGAGGGAGAGGGATATAGAGAGGGGGGGAGAGAAGTGAGGAGAAGGGAGAAAAAAAAAAGGCATAAGCGATCGATACCTGGGACTGAGCTGGGAGAGGGGCAACAGATGGGCAGGGCGCAGAGAGGGCAGCAGGATGAGAGTGAAACCACAGGGGCCACCAGACCCCCTCATGCCTCCGCCAGGGTAATTAATAAGAGCAAAGGGGTATTGTGAGGGAGAGGAGGAGGGTTAATGAAAGGAGAGGGCCTCGGAGCAGATGCTCAAAGAGACAGGAGGAGAGAAGAGAAGAAAAGAGAAGAGAAGAGAGAAGGACAGAGAGAGAGAAACAGAGAGACAGAGAGAGAGAGAGAGAATACAGGGAGGGCCGCTCCCATACACATCTACCTGGCCCTGCTGCCATAGCAACACGGACCCACATTCCTGACAAGCGATCGGTACAACTGGAGTCGGAACCTGAAGTCGTACTGTATCCTCGGCTGCTCCACGCAGCTGCTGCAGTGACCAGGAGGTGGGGGAGACGCATGGACCAGTCCCCCAGATCACCATCACTGGCGTCGCGACACTGTGACCTCCACCGCTGGCTTACAGGACTGGCTAGGACAACAAGTTCCATAAACACGGCACTCGGAAAGTTCACAAGGGGCCGTAGGCATGCTACTGGCACCACCCCCCCACCCACCCCCGACCACTACACATTAAGCCAGAGGAAAGACACGACACAGGACTAGACACACCAAGGGGGCCCCAGCACTCAGTGATGGGAGGTTAGCATTTAGCATGACTATACAGTGGGACTAGGGTATGGGACATTTAAAAGATTTAACAAACAAGAGATTTAAAAGATTATGTACAGGGTACATGCAGTAAACCTGCATTCAGCTGGACGCTACACAGAATGGCAGAATGCTAGCATCGCTAATCACGGCTCAGACAATCCCCTGATTACATTAATGTATACAACCATCCACAGCAAATCACAGGCTGGGAAAAGGCCCTTGGAGACAGCCAACCTTCACTGTTCATTAGAAGAGAGTCAGCCCTAACTGTTCACAGGCTTCCTCCATCTTAGTCATTAATCTGTGCAGTAAACAACAATAAGCTGGGACTTTTTCTTTGGTCTGAGGAAGTCCCTGAAGTTGGTTTTGCCAACTCAGTATCAACTCCAGCCGGGCCAGCAGACACTTGATCGATACGCTGGTCGATGCACAAAAACTTTCGCAGTGAGAAGCCCCATAGCGGCACACCAAGATTTCTCTCTCTGCTGATGAGGCCACTATTTCTTTTCATGTTTTTCTACTCCGTTGCCATGGAAATAGTCGTACAATAATGCACAGAACGTCCTAATGATGTGGAGTGTTGCAACATCTTCCTCAACCCTCAATGGCACCACATGGTACGCAGTGGTACCCATTTATCCACATTAAATGTATACAAATGTATACGCTGTACAACAATAGCTATGACAGACGACTGGCGTCAGCCACCTAATATTACCCACAGCATGTACGCACTCCGCTGTCTTCCCAGCAGGTGTTCTCTGTCATCTTTACTGCGGCTCTTGAGGCGCTGGTTCTGTGCTAAGAGCAATTCATTGAGGAAGAGATGGGAGAGAGTGGATAAACCGGGACACTCCGGCTCCAGCTCACCTCAGGGTAGTGTGTCACTAACCAGAGCAGACTAAACAGCAGCCTGAGGCTGAGACTGCCCAGACCCGCGGAGGAGGACTGGGGCTTCTCCGTGGATGCTGCAACGCTAAACACATGTACAGTTGTGCCCATGTAGTGACACAGAGGAAACAGGCCTCGAGGAAGGTATGTAGGGTTATCAAGGGCACGACAAGAGCCAGACGTTAGCCCGAGTTACCCTCATCATCGATGCCTAGCCACCAGAGAAAGGACAACATCCGTTCCTGCCATTAGTGTGAAAGGACCAATAACGAGCGAGTGTGTGGGTGTCTAAGGCATTCAGTCGAAATCTCAAGGCTTCCTGCTCAAAGAGGCACAATGCACTCAGCCTCAATCACCCAACGCTAAAATTCATATCAGCGTTTCTGGGGAGGGATACACTTTAGAATACACTCAAGCCAAGTGCTGCAAGCTGAAACATTTTCAATGGTGTGCGGACAGATGATTTATAAAGTGTCTAGAGGACGGCTGTGGTTTACTTTAGGGACACCTCAGAGCACCGCTGACTGTTAAAGGCTCGTATAAATCAAGCCGGACGGAGAGCAGAGCAAAGCCCTTTTTTTCTGTATTCACCAAGGCTACACGTGCCGTATGTCACCGCCGCCGCCGCCGCAACATGATTGCGAGAGGGCAGCGTGGCCCATGCAGAGCGGGCTTCTGACGGGAGATCAATGTGTGTGGAGTGGCCTTAAGGGGGATACAACACTGCAAAACAGTGTCATGTCATGTTTCAATCCTATATGTACCCTTGAAACAAGAGATTGCGTTTTTGATGAAAGAGTTGCTCCTCCTGGGGCACTGGAGACGAAACCTGGTCGATTCTGTGGTATGACATGACCCACGGCTTCAGGTGGAGGGAAACAATTCCTACCAGTAAAGCGATCAAAACAGAACACCCATCTGCCTCTGTATAACAGCCAGGTCTTTAAAAACAGGGACCTCTTGTCTGAAATGGAAAATACCAACCGTCAACAGCAGCAATATCTCACTGAGAGTCTGAGGTGGTCGAGAAATTCTCTCCAAACCCGGTTCAAAGGCACTCTTTATCTGCCAGTCATCATCACCCCTGTGCATCTTGACTTTTTAACTGCAGTGGAAATGGGTCGCTGTGTACTGAGAGCTTTGAAGGAATCTTCCATCTGACATTCCATTCCGAGAGGTCATAGTCTGGCAACACGTCTTCAGGAGATCACAGTACCAGAACATAGAGCGAACATCACAAGGGCTACTTGGGAATGATGGAGGCAAGAACAGATTCTGACACAAAAGCAATGATGAGTGACAAAAACTAAACAGTTGGGTTTAGTGTTTCTTTACACATTCCACTATACCACTTGCCCTCGAAAGCAAGTTGTCCTGCACACATACGCAAAGAACTGTAATCCAGTAGTGCATCATCCCCTTAGACAGCCCAACGGTTTTGTCATAGACAACATGAAAGAAGCAAATGGCTGATAAAATCTCCCTGTTTGAACAGTGGGAGCATACATTTACTGTAACAAAGCCCCTCTCTGTGGACAAGCACAGCATGGCTTCAATCAGCTATTCAAGCAGCAGAATCGGACAGGATTGAGGGCTTCAAAGCAAGGCAGTGCAGTGCAGAGCAGTACGGTTTGTCCTGAGCAGAATGTAGTGTCAGAGGCTGTCTGCGAGAGGAGGTCAAGCAAACAGTAAATAAAGCTGCAATGAGTCACGGCCGACTGTGTGTCTGTGTGTGTGTGTGTGTGTGTGTGTGTGTGTGTGTGTGTGTGTGTGTGTGTGTGTGTGTACAGGGTTAGGGAGGCACTGTGACTTGCAGCTCTGCCTCCCTGCTATCTGCTGCTCCTGGCTGTACTGTCATGCCTGAGAGAACCTTGTGATTAAGAGCTACACAAGCGATCTCAGCTCTGCTTTCCCGCACCCCAAGTCCCAATTTCACCTTTCAGGCTCCAGACTTAACGTCCATATAAGGACAATAAGCTCTTCGAGTGGAAGCAGTCTAAACCTCTGTTAACATAAGAGAACATATGTACCCATCTACAGTGCTCAGGAAACATAACATCACCTCTGGCTGCTCTGTGCATTCATTACAACCATGGCCATAAGGCCATTATCTTAATGTGCACTGAACTGCCCATGTATATTTGCACATTTGTACTTACAGGGGCATAGAGGCCCTTGAAGGTGGGCATACACAGACACGTATGCATTCTGAGCATCTTTACCCAGCGCTAACAGACAGTGTTATTCTGAGCATCTTTACCCAGCGCTAACAGACAGTGTTATTCTGAGCATCTTTACCCAGCGCTAACAGACAGTGTTATTCTGAGCATCTTTACCCAGCGCTAACAGACAGTGTTGTTCTGAACATCTTTACCCAGTGCTAACAGACAGTGTTGTTCTGAGCATCTTTACCCAGCGCTAACAGACAGTGTTGTTCTGAGCATCTTTACCCAGCGCTAACAGACAGTGTTGTTCTGAACATCTTTACCCAGCGCTAACAGACAGTGAGCATAACTGTAACAGAATGGAGATAACACCGATATAAAGGGTTCTCTTCAGTGGAAGAGACCAGTGTTCCAAAGAGGTAGGCAGCTGTGTGTAGCGAGCTGTGACTTGTGTCCCTGGAGGCAAGCAGTCCTCATTCTACAACCCTAAATCACCTCATCACACACACACACACACACACACACACAAACACACTTGCAACTTGGTGACACACCAGGTAGAGTACTGTATTTGCAATCTGTAGTTTTCACCGCATAGCCAAAGCCAAACAAGGGATGGCTCAAAATAATCACTGTTAAAAAAACAAACAAACAAACAAACAAAAAAAAAAGCTCTGGTTCTTCCCCTCTCCACCATCTGTCACATATGACCTACTAGTGACAGGAACAGAATAGCCCCTATTTGAGCACACGAGGATATTTGCTGAGCAGGTGTGCCACGGTTTTCAGTGCAACCGACTGGCTGGCTGATTAGCCTTGGTTAAAACCTCCGTCTCGGAGAGAAAATGAAACCCTCAGTTTTCAAAATCAACACAAATGTTACAGTCATCTGAGTAAAGAAGGCTTACTTCAGACTAAACAACCATGATGTTCCAACACATTTGTCACATAATTATACTTTCATTGTCAAAAAATGAATGGGATCAAAGCAATCACACCAGACAAGCCACAAATCAAAACCCTGGCACGGCTCCGGCATATTCTCCGGCAAGGGAAAGAAAAACACCTATAAAACACCTGCCGCTTCGCATCTGTTCAGCCATGAATCTTTGATGTTACCCAACACTAGATCCACTTGATAGATTGCCCTGCCGCACATAATGATGCCCACACAGGTAAGCCCTGTTAGCTGCACCTGTTGTGGAGAATGCCACGGTGGCACCTGCCAAAAGGTCTACGTTACATCCTTATGAGAGAACCACGATGTTCCCAGCTGACCAGCGAGCCCCAGCTGCCCACACGTCAGCTTCTGTTCCACGCCCTGGCTCCAGACATTTACGGAATTTAAATCCATTTCCCTGCAGGAATCTTCCCTTACCCATGCTGGAAATATGCATAAAAAAAAAAGAAATTCTCTAGTGGATTTGAGTCAAGTGTGAAATCCCAGATGGAGAGAGGCAGCGATCTAGAAATAAACCATCATTTTCATCTCCAGTGGAGGAGAAGTGGTGGGGATCAAAGGGTCTAGAGTCTTTTCTGAGAAGCTGTCTGGCACTGAGAACAGCTCTTGCCAAATATATGTTCCTATTTAGAGCTATGTCTATTTCCCACCCAGCATTTCAGGGGTTCTTAGGAATGTTGGCCTCTCAGTATGGTCAGTGAATGATGCACTTTCTTACAAGGGTAGGGGTTCCACATAGGTTTCCTCCTCTGACAAAGAGCTAGGAAGAGAGAGGCCTGTAAAAGGCATTTTGTTAGACCACCAAGAAAAAATAAGATTGACAGATGTCTGTTAATAATTTTAACAGGCATCTTGATCAAATTATGTAGCCACCAGTATCAATATGGATTTTGGAATCCTTCTCCCATTTCTGTAGAAAAAGTTAATTCATTCTATAGAGATTTGACCTATGGCTTAAGTACTCTCAGATCATTAGCACAGGTAATTCATACACAGAAGTGTATAGTGTGAGATCACCATTCACCTTCAGTTGTGGGTATATGTGTCTGATCATGGTGAGATTGAGTGCATTCAAAGCCTTGGGCCGGTTCAGTGTGACGACTCCTGCATTACCCACTCTCTCAGAGAGAACCTCAGCTCCAGCATGACTGGACATCTGGCAAGCAATAATAACATGGGACTTGAGTCAGTGCACAATTTGACATATCTGATGCAATGGCACTGGCTGGTCAAAGTGTGAGGGATCTCAATTTTTATAACGTGAACTTACCATATGACCTTGTATCCTTTGCAATCTGTAGATTGTCTTCAGTCTATACAGGGCAAGTAGTGCACAGAGAAGGTTACTTTTCATTCAAGTTCATAGTTCACAGCTCAGTTGATAAAGTAAGCATATGTATGTTACATATGTCTCATAAGTATTTATCTCACCAAATATACTTGCCAACAATGTATTTTTGTTACAGGACAGACTGACACACCTGTCGTTTCTTCCTCATTCCTGAACTATTCCCATCTGAACTAAAGCTCTAAAATAATTCACAAAACTTTTGAGGTGTAAAGTTGGGCTGTGTACCCACCGGGACACCCCCATTAGTCAGACCGTAGCCACTATCTCACACTCTAAACCCCAACAGCCCCAAGATTCATGTCCCACATAATGTTCCAAAAATAAACCCGGGCAACCTGTCACCTCATTTTGTATTTGAGTCTCACAGGGAAAAAAAACGATGCATGTTTGGGTGCAGTCCCCCGAGACGACACAGAAAGGGCCTGTTTAGCTATATCCACAGCATTGAGATCCTTAGAGACCGTAGCCACATGTCATATGACAGGAGAAATGGGTTCATCTAGAGACACTCCACCTCAGTGGCTGTTACTTATTGGCCAGGGTGACGTGTATGCTGGGGAGCTCACTGAGTATGTGAGGGCACCTCGCAGACAGACTGGTGACTGATGGAGTGGAATGCACGACTCCCTTCACCTCCACTCTCTCTCCACCCTCACGCCGCCTGCCAGACACGAGCCCCTCGACCTGGCCGAGAACGACTGCACCGCCAGGGGACGGGTGACAAACGAGCAACACAAACAGCTCGGACAGAATGAGAGTCGTGGTCTCCTGTGGTGCATCAGATGTTACACACAGCGCCAGCAACAAGGCTGCATTCACTGGGGCAGACGTGTGTTTTTCCCGTCACAGAGAGGTCCTGAGACGTCAAGCTGAGGTAAACTGTACTTAAAGAGCTGTGCTCCCGGCTGCAGCAGCTCAGGCAAATGCTTATGCTTATGCCACTGAGAACATAGGGGAGGAAGCTTTCAGTTCAAATTCTAGACAGGTCTAGCAGAGAGAGAGAGAGAGCGAAAGAGAGAGAGAGAGAGAGAAATCAAAGCGTGATAGCAACATGCTCTCCCCTGTGTCATACCACATCCTGACCAATCAGAGGCCACCTGAGTCTTAATTCACAGGGACCTAGAGGACCTGTAGAACACAGCTCACTGCCGCCACTTGCAGGACTGCTGTGAGGGGATTAAGACAGGCTTATAGGCATGTCACAGGTCAGCAGAAGTACACACAGAGGTCACATTCAAACTCACAAAATGCCATCAAATAATCATTTTCACATATTTCAACCAAAGCCCCCCCCCTCCCCTCCCACATCTCTCTCCACTACAGACATTAACTAGGACAAAATACTCAAAATATGTCTTTATAATGCACCAGTATTAAACCAGTCAGTTCTTTTAAGAGTGTGAACCCACCACTCATGATAGCCACATCATCACACACGGCAGAACTGCACACATCTGTACCCAGTCTGACGTGGCTGAACCTCTTGATAACATGTCATTCTAGGATGCTATCACTAATCCCTGCTGGATTTATCTCTGGACTTTCAATTAAAATAGTCCTCTATCCCCAATTGCTGGTGAACTGAGAGAGCCCCTCGCATTCAATGGACAAATCAAAGGCACCCTGCATCGTTTGGAGCCATTTTGTTTTGGAGCTGTTCCTCTCCTCTCTGTTTTGCATCACCCATTTTTTCCCCCCCTCAAACAGCTTAACTGCAATGAATGAAAACATGCATGCTTGGCTGAGGATTTGATCTCCTCTGGTGCTGCTCAGTCAAAGGATTTGGGATGACATGCTCTTTGAGTGCCATCTAGAGGTTTCAAAGAGAACTACAGTTCAAAAAGATGACGCTAGTGCGAGTACTTACTCCTCCCATTGTTATTCCATCAATAAGGGCCACATATGGCTTTTCATATGTACCTAAAAATAGAGGATAAAATGTTCACTCAGACACTTCAAAAACCAAAGGTAGTTGACCAGACATTAATAGAATGATGCAACAATAGATGGCTTATTACACATGGGCACATCATCTCTTTCAACTTTACAAACTCACCAATGGTATTGTTCAGGATGTATTCCTCTTTGAAGAAATCTTGAGCTAGAGGATCTCCTGCTTTTCCAGCTTCTGTTACAGCTGAAAGGAAAGCAAAAGAACTTGGGATAAGTGTCAACAAATAAAAACTAACCTAAGTGTGGACGCTACTTTACTGTCTGTAACAAAACAACAGCCATGAACAGCTGTAGACACCAATAAATCGACATCGATGGTGATACTCATTCAGTTAGAAGTCTCACCTCTGATGTCCCCACCCGCACAGAAGGCTTTTCCTCCAGCTCCTTTGATAATCACAAGGTCTATTTTGGAATCCTTCTCCCATTTCTGTAGAAAAAGTCAATTCATTCTATAGAGATTTGACCTATGGCTTAAGTACTCTCAGATCATTAGCACAGGTAATTCATACA